>NC_069499.1:143547718-143653691 GCF_027579735.1 Bombina bombina | reverse complement strand
TATAAAAATACCCAAATAAAATGATTCCTCAAGGCTAAATATGTGTTAATAATGAATCGATTTAGCCCAGAAAAAGTCTACAGTCTTAATAAGCCCATGTGAAGCCCTTATTTACAATCGTAATAAACATGGCTTACCGGATCCCATAGGGAAAATGACAGCTTCCAGCATTACATCGTCTTGTTAGAATGTGTCATACCTCAAGCAGCAAGAGACTGCACACTGTTCCCCCAACTGAAGTTAATTGCTCTCAACAGTCCTGTGTGGAACAGCCATGGATTTTAGTGACGGTTGCTAAAATCATTTTCCTCATACGAACAGAAATCTTCATCTCTTTTCTGTTTCTGAGTAAATAGTACATACCAGCACTATTTCAAAATAACAAACTCTTGATTGAATAATAAAAACTACAGTTAAACACTAAAAAACTCTAAGCCATCTCCGTGGAGATGTTGCCTGTACAACGGCAAAGAGAATGACTGGGGTAGGCGGAGCCTAGGAGGGATCATGTGACCAGCTTTGCTGGGCTCTTTGCCATTTCCTGTTGGGGAAGAGAATATCCCACAAGTAAGGATGACGCCGTGGACCGGACACACCTATGTTGGAGAAATAACACTAACATTTTGTGAAAGTATGTAATGAAGACCAAGTAGCAGCTTTACATATCGGTTCAACTAAAGCCTCATTCTTGAAGGCCGCTGAAGAATAAACTGCATGAGTAGAATGTGCCATAATACGTGATTGGAGGCTGCTGACCCATTTCTATATAAGCCATGCGAAAACCACTACTGATCCAGGAGGATAGGTCAACAGCTGTGGCTTTCTGACCCTTGTGCTGATATTTGGCATTGGTATGTTTCTGCCCATTGAAGAATATGAAAAACCTCTAACAATCACCAGAGAGCTGTGAGTTCCACCCCTGATGGTTGACATATGCCACTGTAGTGATGTTGTCCGATTGAAATCAAACATAAAATTAGATGGAACGTAGCTGGGGCCACAACAGAAGAGCATTGAAAATTGCCCACACCTCCAGGACGTTGATTAGGAGCGTTGTCTACTCTGGGCACCAGGTTCTGAGCTCTGAGAACCCAACACGGCGAGCCATCCTGTCAAACTTGCGTCTATTATAATCTCCTAAAATGGGCGCTGGAAGCACACGCCATGGAAAGTGAATTCCCAAGACAGCCACCAGCAGAGAGACTCTCTCGTCTGTGGATCCAGAGATATTAGCTGGGACAGATCCAAATCTATTCCACTGCCTGAGCATACATAACTGTAGAGGTCTCAGATGAAAGTGAACAAAAGGAATAGCCGCCGAAAACCTACCACTTCCATGCATTGAACCACCGATGGCCAAAGAGTGGAATAAAGTAAACGGCTGGCAGCCTGAAGCTTCTCCCTGCGTTGATCTGCGTGATCAATTCGCAATCTGATAGAATCTATGATGATCCCTAAAAAGCTAATTTCTCCTGTCTGGGACGAGAGCTCTTCTCTAGGTTTAACTTCCAGCCATGCCTCCAAAGATACCAGAGTAACTTCTCTGTGTGAGATGTCGCTAAATGTAAAGATGGCGCTTGAACCAAGACGTTTTCAAAGTAAGACGCCACAGCAATCCCCTGTAGTTAGACTACTTCAGGGAGAGCTCCTAGAACCTTTGTAAAGATCCTGGGAGGCGTAGTTAACCCAAATGGGAGAGCTATAAATTGGTATTGCTTGTCTAAGAAAGCTATTCTGAGATACTGGTGATGATCTTGGTGAATCGGAATGTGAATGTATGCATCTTCAGATCTATGGTGGTTATGAAGAGGAAAAATGGACCCGATAGTTTCAATTTTGAATGAAGGTACCCTTACAAACTTGAGGCACTGCAGGTCTAAGATGGGACAAAATGTTCCCTATTTTTTTTGAAGGAGGGATGAAGAGGTTTGAATAGAACCTGCAACCACAGCTCCCATAGAAACCAGATCTTCCATGCAGCGTAGGAAAGCTATTCTTTTTTTTTCCTCTGGTTACCCCGAGATCCTTGATAAAGAGAGGAACCTGCCCTTTTGAGGGCGAGATTGGAAACCTATTTCATATCCCTGAGATAAGATGTCTAGAACCCAAGGGGTCCTGAATGGACTGATCCCAAACAACCTGAAACAAAGCTGACCTGCACCCTAAATGACCTGAGGCCAGTTTGGGGGCCAACCTTTCATGCTGATTTGTTGTCTGGGGTCGATTTCTTGGGCTTTGTTTTTGGTACATACCGAACTTGGCTTCCAGGTACTCCTGGGCATTTCAGACTTGGTTGTTTAAGTGCTCATCTGTGTCTTGTTCTGACAAAAGGAGCGAAAACGTTCCATAGGGCGTCTTAGTTTTAGATTCTTATCCTGGGGTAGAAAAGCACTTTTATCACCAGTGAAAGTAGAAATTATGGAATCCAGGCCTGGCCCAAATAGGGATTTTCTCTTGAAGGCCAAAGATTATCACCTAGACTTGAAAACTATATCCGCTGACCAAGACTTTAGCCAGAGAGCCTTTCTGGCTAGCACAGCAAACCCAGAGTTCTTGGTATTGAGATGGATGATTTGAATAATGGTGTTACAAAATGAAGAAATTGGTTGAGGTTGTGAAAGGGGGTTGCAGGGGACAGCCTGTGTCGTGACAGGGGCAGCCATATAAGGCTAAAATACTGACAATATCTGGGCATATTGAGGTCTGCGAGTCCGTAGAACGTCCAGGGGTAGATTGGGACGGTGGGGACACCGCAGATGTTTGATTATCAGATCCCCCTGAATGAGACTGCAGAACAGATGTAAGGCAATAATTACATAATTGAGCTGAAGGACTCATCACCCAGGAATATCTTCAGAAGCATGCGCCCTGAGATAGATACCACTGAAAAATTACTACAGGAGAGAGTCTCTTGTAGACTGATCTAGATCTATCCTTTGAGACAGATCCGAATGTTCTCCATACTATGTAAAATAGCAAAGGGAATGATATCCATGGGTACCATTAAACCAATTCCCTCCTATATCGAGTCACTGAAAAGTGAAGGAAAATCAGCTGCAGCTAGATCTGAACTCCCAATCTACTGTTTGCAAAGAGGCTAAGCTATCTACCGGACCACTAGAGCTCGCTGTTGGCCAGACAGTAGAGTGCAGAGAGAAGAAGAAACAATTTATGTAAGAACTTACCTAATAAATTAATTTCTTTCATATTGGCAAGAGTCTATGAGCTAGTGATGTATGGGATATACAATCATCCTAGGAGGGGCAATGTTTCCCAAACCTCAAAATGCCTATAAATAAACTACTCACCACACCCACAATTCAGTTTAACTAATAGCCAAGTAGTGGGATGATAAAATAAGGAGTAAAAAAAAGCATACAAAAAGAGGAAATGGAAATATAATTGTGCTTTTATACCAAAATCATAACCACCAAAAAAGGGTGGGCCTAATGGACTCTTGCAAATATGAAAGAAATGAATTTATCAGGTAAGTTCTTAAATAAATTATGTTTTCTTTCATGTAATTGGCAAGAGTCCATGAGCTAGTGACGTATGGGATAGAAATACCTAAGATGTGGAAGTCCACAGAAGAGTCACTAGAGAGGGAGGGATAAAATAACAGCTGTTTCCGCTGAGAAAATGAAATCCACAAAAAAATAAGTCTCTCACATAAATTTCAAGGAAAAAAAACAAATAAGCAGAAGAATCAAACAGACAGCTGCCTGAAGAACTTTTCTACCAAAGACTGCTTCAGAAGAAGCAAATACATCAAAATGGTAAAATGTAGTAAATGTATGCAAAGAAGACAAAGTTGCTGCTTTGCAAATCTGATCAACCAAAGCTTCATTCTTAAAAGCCCAAGAAGTGGCGACTGATCTAGTAGAATGAGCTGTAATTCTCTGAGGCAGAGACTGTCTCGCCTCCAAATAAGCATTGTGAATCAAAAGCTTGATGCCAAAGAAATGGCAGAGGCTTTCTGACCTTTCCTAGGACCAGAAAAAAAAATCAAATACACTAGAAGTCTTCCTGAAATCTTTAGTAGCTTCAACATAATATTTCAAAGCTCTTACAACATCCAAAGAATGTAAAGATCTTTCAAGAGTATTCTTAGGATTAGGACACAAGGAAGGAACAACAATTTCCCTACTAATGTTAGAACTCATAACCTTAGGAAGAAATGTAAACAAAGTCCGTAAAACAGCCTTATCCTGATGGAAAATCAGAAAAGGAGACTCACAAAAGAGCAGACAATTCAGAAACTCTAGCTGAAGAGATAGCCAAAAGTAACAAAACTTTCCAAGAAAGTAGTTTAATATCCAGAGAATGCATCGGCTCAAACAGAGGAGCCTGAAACGCCTTTAAAACCAAATTAAGTCTCCAAGGAGGAGAAATTGATTTAATAATAGGCTTGATACGAACCAAAGCCTGAACAAAACAGTGAATGTCAGGAAGATTAGCAATCTTTCTATGTAATAAGACAGAAAGAGCAGAGATTTTTCCCTTCAAAGTACTTGCAGACAAACCTTTATCCAAACCATCCTGAAGAAACTGTAAAATACTAGGAATTCTAAAAGAATGCCAAGCGAATTTATGAGAACACCAGCATGAAATATATGTTTTCCAAACCCGATAATAAATCTTCCTAGAAACAGACTTATGAGCCTGTAGCATAGTATTAATCACTGAGTCAGATAAACATCTATGACTGAGCACTAAGCGTTCAATTTCCATACCTTCAAATTTAGCGTTTTGAGATCTGGATGGAAAAGCGGGCCCTTGAGACAGGTCTGGCCTTAAAGGAAGTGGCCAAGGTTGGCAACTGGACATCCGAACAAGATCTGCATACCAAAACCTGTGAGGCTATGCTGGTGCTATCAGAAACACATGTGATTGTTCCATTATGATCTTGGAGATGACCCTTGGAAGAAGAAAAATGTAAGCATCCATCTCCGCCTGAGGATTCCTGGACCTTGAAAGGTACCTGGGAAGCCATCAGATCTATTTCGGGAATCCCCACATCTTTATAATCTGACAAAATACATATGGATGGAAAGACCACTCCCCCGGATTTAAAGACTGACGACAGATAATCCGCTTCCCAATTGTCTACACCTGGGATATGTATCGTAGAAATTAGACAGGAGTTGGATTCCACCCAAAAAAGTATCCAAGATACTTCTTTCATCGCTAAATGACTGCGAGTCCCACCCTGATGATTGACATATGCCACAGATGTGATATTGTCTGTCTGAAAACGAATTAATGATTCTCTCTTTAATAGAGGCCAAGCCTGAAGAGCCCTGAAAATAGCACGGCGTTCTAAAATATTGATTGGTAACCTCGCCTCTTGAGAATTCCAAACTCCTTGTGCTGTCAGAGACCCCTAAACAGCTCCCCAACCTGCAAGACTTGCATCTGTTGAAATCACAGTCCAGGAAGGACGAACAAAAAAGGCCCCTTGAATAATCCAACGATGGTCTAACCACCAAGTCAGAGAGTTGAGTCTTGGGATCTAAGGATATCAATTGTGATATCCGAGAATAATCCCTGCATCATTGATTAAGCATGCAAAGCTGAAGAGGTCTCATATGAAAACGAGCAAAGGGGATCGCGTCCAATGCTGCAGTCATGAGACCTAAAACTCCCATGCACATAGCCACTGAAGGGAATGATCGAGACTGAAAGTTTCGTCAGGCAGAAACCAATTTTATTCGTCTCTTGTCTGTTAAAGACAGAGTCATGGACACTGAATCTATCTGGAAAGCTAAAAAGGTGACCCTTGACTGAGGAATCAAGAAACTCTTTGGTAAATTGATCCTCCAACCATGTCTTTGAAGAAACAACACAAGTTGATTCATGTGAGATTCTGCTAAATGAAAAGGATTGAGCCAGTACCAAGATATCGTCCAAATAAGGAAATACCGCAATACCCTGCTCTCTGATTACAGATAGAAGGGCACCTAGAACCTTCAAAAAGATTCTTGGAGCTGTCGCTAGGCCAAATGGAAGAGCAACAAATTGGTAATGCGTGTCTAGAAAAGAGAATCTCAGAAACAGACAGTGGTCTGGATGAATCGGAATGTGAAGATACGCATCCTGTAAATCTATTGAGGACATGTAATGGACCTTGCTGAACAAAAGGCAGAATAGTCCTTATAGTCACAATCTTTAAAGTTGGAACCCTTACAAATTGATACAAAAACTCCAGATCCAGAACTGGTCAAAGAATTTTCCTTCTTAGTCACAATTAACAGATTTGAATAAAAACCCAAACCCTGTTCCAGAAGTGGAACTGGTACAATTACCCGTGAAAGCTCCAGATCTGAAACACACCTTTAACAGGATTTGATGGAACGTGAGAGAGAAAAAATCTCCTCACAGGAGGTCTTATTCTAGAATCTATTTGATACCTCTGAAAAACAATATTCTGAATCCAAGGATTTTGAACGGAACCTGTCCAAATGTCTTGAAATAATTTCAAGTTGCCCCCCACCAGTAGAACTGTATTGAGGGCCGCACCTTCATGCTGTCTTGGGGGCTGGCTTTGGCTTCTTATAAGGCTTGGATTTATTCCAACTTGAAGATGGCTTCCAATTGGAGCCAGAGTCCTTGGAGGAAGGAGTGGTTTTTTGTTCTCTATTCTGACGAAAAGGAACGAAACCGATTAGAAGCTTTAGATTTACCCTTAGACTTTATCTTGGGGCAAAATTTTTTTTCCTTTTCTCCAGTAATAGTAAAAATAATAGAATCCAATTGGGAACCAAATAAATTATTACCCTGGAATGATAGAGATAGCAATCTAGATTTAGATACCATGTCAGCGTTCCATGATTTGAGCCATAAAGCCTGAAGAGCCCTGAAAATAGCACGGCGTTCTAAAATATTGATTGGTAACCTCGCCTCTTGAGAATTCCAAACTCCTTGTGCTGTCAGAGACCCCTAAACAGCTCCCCAACCTGCAAGACTTGCATCTGTTGAAATCACAGTCCAGGAAGGACGAACAAAAAAGGCCCCTTGAATAATCCAACGATGGTCTAACCACCAAGTCAGAGAGTTGAGTCTTGGGATCTAAGGATATCAATTGTGATATCCGAGAATAATCCCTGCATCATTGATTAAGCATGCAAAGCTGAAGAGGTCTCATATGAAAACGAGCAAAGGGGATCGCGTCCAATGCTGCAGTCATGAGACCTAAAACTCCCATGCACATAGCCACTGAAGGGAATGATCGAGACTGAAAGTTTCGTCAGGCAGAAACCAATTTTATTCGTCTCTTGTCTGTTAAAGACAGAGTCATGGACACTGAATCTATCTGGAAAGCTAAAAAGGTGACCCTTGACTGAGGAATCAAGAAACTCTTTGGTAAATTGATCCTCCAACCATGTCTTTGAAGAAACAACACAAGTTGATTCATGTGAGATTCTGCTAAATGAAAAGGATTGAGCCAGTACCAAGATATCGTCCAAATAAGGAAATACCGCAATACCCTGCTCTCTGATTACAGATAGAAGGGCACCTAGAACCTTCAAAAAGATTCTTGGAGCTGTCGCTAGGCCAAATGGAAGAGCAACAAATTGGTAATGCGTGTCTAGAAAAGAGAATCTCAGAAACAGACAGTGGTCTGGATGAATCGGAATGTGAAGATACGCATCCTGTAAATCTATTGAGGACATGTAATGGACCTTGCTGAACAAAAGGCAGAATAGTCCTTATAGTCACAATCTTTAAAGTTGGAACCCTTACAAATTGATACAAAAACTCCAGATCCAGAACTGGTCAAAGAATTTTCCTTCTTAGTCACAATTAACAGATTTGAATAAAAACCCAAACCCTGTTCCAGAAGTGGAACTGGTACAATTACCCGTGAAAGCTCCAGATCTGAAACACACCTTTAACAGGATTTGATGGAACGTGAGAGAGAAAAACATAATTTATGTAAGAACTTACCTGATAAATTCATTTCTTTCATATTAACAAGAGTCCATGAGCTAGTGACGTATGGGATATACATTCCTACCAGGAGGGGCAAAGTTTCCCAAACCTTAAAATGCCTATAAATACACCCCTCACCACACCCACAAATCAGTTTAACGAATAGCCAAGAAGTGGGGTGATAAGAAAAAGTGCGAAGCATATAAAATAAGGAATTGGAATAATTGTGCTTTATACAAAAAAATCATAACCACCACAAAAAAGGGTGGGCCTCATGGACTCTTGTTAATATGAAAGAAATGAATTTATCAGGTAAGTTCTTACATAAATTATGTTTTCTTTCATGTAATTAACAAGAGTCCATGAGCTAGTGACGTATGGGATAATGACTACCCAAGATGTGGATCTTTCCACACAAGAGTCACTAGAGAGGGAGGGATAAAATAAAGACAGCCAATTCCTGCTGAAAATAATCCACACCCAAAATAAAGTTTAACAAAAAACATAAGCAGAAGATTCAAACTGAAACCGCTGCCTGAAGAACTTTTCTACCAAAAACTGCTTCAGAAGAAGAAAATACATCAAAATGGTAGAATTTAGTAAAAGTATGCAAAGAAGACCAAGTTGCTGCTTTGCAGATCTGGTCAACCGAAGCTTCATTCCTAAACGCCCAGGAAGTAGATACTGACCTAGTAGAATGAGCTGTAATTCTTTGAGGCGGAGTTTTACCCGACTCAACATAGGCAAGATGAATTAAAGATTTCAACCAAGATGCCAAAGAAATGGCAGAAGCTTTCTGGCCTTTCCTAGAACCGGAAAAGATAACAAATAGACTAGAAGTCTTACGGAAAGATTTCGTAGCTTCAACATAATATTTCAAAGCTCTAACAACATCCAAAGAATGTAATGATTTCTCCTTAGAATTCTTAGGATTAGGACATAATGAAGGAACCACAATTTCTCTACTAATGTTGTTGGAATTCACAACTTTAGGTAAAAATTCAAAAGAAGTTCGCAACACCGCCTTATCCTGATGAAAAATCAGAAAAGGAGACTCACACGAAAGAGCAGATAATTCAGAAACTCTTCTAGCAGAAGAGATGGCCAAAAGGAACAAAACTTTCCAAGAAAGTAATTTAATGTCCAATGAATGCATAGGTTCAAACGGAGGAGCTTGAAGAGCTCCCAGAACCAAATTCAAACTCCAAGGAGGAGAAATTGACTTAATGACAGGTTTTATACGAACCAAAGCTTGTACAAAACAATGAATATCAGGAAGAATAGCAATCTTTCTGTGAAAAAGAACAGAAAGAGCAGAGATTTGTCCTTTCAAAGAACTTGCGGACAAACCCTTATCCAAACCATCCTGAAGAAATTGTAAAATTCTCGGTATTCTAAAAGAATGCCAAGAAAAATGATGAGAAAGACACCATGAAATATAAGTCTTCCAGACTCTATAATATATCTCTCGAGATACAGATTTACGAGCCTGTAACATAGTATTAATCACGGAGTCAGAGAAACCTCTATGACAAAGAATCAAGCGTTCAATCTCCATACCTTTAAATTTAAGGATTTCAGATCCGGATGGAAAAAAGGACCTTGTGACAGAAGGTCTGGTCTTAACGGAAGAGTCCATGGCTGGCAAGATGCCATCCGGACAAGATCCGCATACCAAAACCTGTGAGGCCATGCCGGAGCTATTAGCAGAACAAACGAGCATTCCCTCAGAATCTTGGAGATTACTCTTGGAAGAAGAACTAGAGGCGGAAAGATATAGGCAGGATGATACTTCCAAGGAAGTGATAATGCATCCACTGCTTCCGCCTGAGGATCCCGGGATCTGGACAGATACCTGGGAAGTTTCTTGTTTAGATGAGAGGCCATCAGATCTATCTCTGGGAGCCCCCACAATTGAACAATCTGAAGAAATACCTCTGGGTGAAGAGACCATTCGCCCGGATGCAACGTTTGGCGACTGAGATAATCCGCTTCCCAATTGTCTACACCTGGGATATGAACCGCAGAGATTAGACAGGAGCTGGATTCCGCCCAAACCAAAATTCGAGATACTTCTTTCATAGCCAGAGGACTGTGAGTCCCTCCTTGATGATTGATGTATGCCACAGTTGTGACATTGTCTGTCTGAAAACAAATGAACGATTCTCTCTTCAGAAGAGGCCAAAACTGAAGAGCTCTGAAAATTGCACGGAGTTCCAAAATATTGATCGGTAATCTCACCTCCTGAGATTCCCAAACTCCTTGTGCCGTCAGAGATCCCCACACAGCTCCCCAACCTGTGAGACTTGCATCTGTTGAAATTACAGTCCAGGTCGGAAGAACAAAAGAAGCCCCCTGAATTAAACGATGGTGATTTGTCCACCACGTTAGAGAGTGTCGAACAATCGGTTTTAAAGATATTAATTGAGATATCTTCGTGTAATCCCTGCACCATTGGTTCAGCATACAGAGCTGAAGAGGTCGCATGTGAAAACGAGCAAAGGGGATCGCGTCCGATGCAGCAGTCATAAGACCTAGAATTTCCATGCATAAGGCTACCGAAGGGAATGATTGTGACTGAAGGTTTCGACAAGCTGTAATCAATTTTAGACGTCTCTTGTCTGTTAAAGACAGAGTCATGGACACTGAATCTATCTGGAAACCCAGAAAGGTTACCCTTGTTTGAGGAATCAAAGAACTTTTTGGTAAATTGATCCTCCAACCATGATCTTGAAGAAACAACACAAGTCGATTCGTATGAGACTCTGCTAAATGTAAAGACGGAGCAAGTACCAAGATATCGTCCAAATAAGGAAATACCACAATACCCTGTTCTCTGATTACAGACAGAAGGGCACCGAGAATCTTTGTGAAAATTCTTGGAGCTGTAGCAAGGCCAAACGGTAGAGCCACAAATTGGTAATGCTTGTCTAGAAAAGAGAATCTCAGGAACTGATAATGATCTGGATGAATCGGAATATGCAGATATGCATCCTGTAAATCTATTGTGGACATATAATTCCCTTGCTGAACAAAAGGCAATATAGTCCTTACAGTTACCATCTTGAACGTTGGTATCCTTACATAACGATTCAATAATTTTAGATCCAGAACCGGTCTGAAGGAATTCTCCTTCTTTGGTACAATGAAGAGATTTGAATAAAACCCCATCCCCTGTTCCGGAACTGGAACTGACATAATTACTCCAGCCAACTCTAGATCTGAAACACAATTCAGAAATGCTTGAGCTTTCACTGGATTTACTGGGACATGGGAAAGAAAAAATCTCTTTGCAGGAGGTCTCATCTTGAAACCAATTCTGTACCCTTCTGAAACAATGTTCTGAATCCAAAGATTGTGAACAGATTTGATCCAAATTTCTTTGAAAAAACGTAACCTGCCCCCTACCAGCTGAACTGGAATGAGGGCCGTACCTTCATGTGAACTTAGAAGCAGGCTTTGCCTTTCTAGCAGGCTTGGATTTATTCCAGACTGGAGATGGTTTCCAAACTGAAACTGCTCCTGAGGACGAAGGATCAGGCTTTTGTTCTTTGTTGAAACGAAAGGAACGAAAACGATTGTTAGCCCTGTTTTTACCTTTAGACTTTTTATCCTGTGGTAAAAAAGTTCCTTTCCCACCAGTAACCGTTGAAATAATAGAATCCAACTGAGAACCAAATAATTTGTTTCCCTGGAAAGAAATGGAAAGTAGAGTTGATTTAGAAGCCATATCAGCATTCCAAGTCTTAAGCCATAAAGCTCTTCTGGCTAAGATAGCCAGAGACATAAATCTAACATCAACTCTAATAATATCAAAAATGGCATCACAGATGAAATTATTAGCATGCTGGAGAAGAATAATAATATCATGAGAATCACGATTTGTTACTTGTTGCGCTAGAGTTTCCAACCAAAAAGTTGAAGCTGCAGCAACATCAGCCAATGATATAGCAGGTCTAAGAAGATTACCTGAACATAGATAAGCTTTTCTTAGAAAAGATTCAATTTTTCTATCTAAAGGATCCTTAAACGAGGTACCATCTGACGTAGGAATGGTAGTACGTTTAGCAAGGGTAGAAATAGCCCCATCAACTTTAGGGATTTTGTCCCAAAATTCTAACCTGTCAGGCGGAACAGGATATAATTGCTTAAAACGTTTAGAAGGAGTAAATGAATTACCCAATTTATCCCATTCCTTAGCAATTACTGCAGAAATAGCATTAGGAACAGGAAAGACTTCTGAAATAACCGCAGGAGCTTTAAAAACCTTATCCAAACGTATAGAATTAGTATCAAGAGGACTAGAATCCTCTATTTCTAAAGCAATTAGTACTTCTTTAAGTAAAGAGCGAATAAATTCCATCTTAAATAAATATGAAGATTTATCAGCATCAATCTCTGAGACAGAATCCTCTGAACTAGAAGAGTCCAAAGAATCAGAATGATGGTGTTCATTTAAAAATTCATCTGTAGAGAGAGAAGATTTAAAAGACTTTTTACGTTTACTAGAAGGAGAAATAACAGACAAAGCCTTCTTTATGGATTCAGAAACAAAATCACTTATGTTATCAGGAACATTCTGCACCTTAGATGTTGAGGGAACTGCAACAGGCAATGGTACATCACTAAAGGAAATATTATCTGCTTTAACAAGTTTGTCATGACAATTATTACAAACAACAGCTGGAGAAATAGCTACCAAAAGTTTACAGCAGATACACTTAGCTTTGGTAGATCCAGCAGGCAGTGGTTTTCCTGTAGTATCTTCTGGCTCAGATGCAACGTGAGACATCTTGCAATATGTAAGAGAAAAAACAACATATAAAGCAAAATAAATCAAATTCCTTATAAGACAGTTTCAGGAATGGGAAAAAAATGCCAAACATCAAGCTTCTAGCAACCAGAAGCAAATGAAAATGAGACTGAAATAATGTGGAGACAAAAGCGACGCCCATATTTTTTGGCGCCAAATAAGACGCCCACATTATTTGGCGCCTAAATGCTTTTGGCGCCAAAAATGACGCCACATCCGGAACGCCGACATTTTTGGCGCAAAATAACGTCAAAAAATGACGCAACTTCCGGCGACACGTATGACGCCGGAAACGGAAATGAATTTTTGCGCCAAAAAAATCCGCGCCAAAAATGACGCAATAAAATGAAGCATTTTCAGCCCCCGCGAGCCTAACAGCCCACAGGGAAAAAAGTCAAATTTTTGAGGTAAGACAAAATATGATAATTTAAAGCATAATCCCAAATATGAAACTGACTGTCTGGAAATAAGGAAAGTTGAACATTCTGAGACAAGGCAAATAAATGTTTGAATACATATATTTAGAACTTTATAAATAAAGTGCCCAACCATAGCTTAGAGTGTCACAGAAAATAAGACTTACTTACCCCAGGACACTCATCTACATGTTTGTAGAAAGCCAAACCAGTACTGAAACGAGAATCAGTAGAGGAAATGGTAAATATAAGAGTATATCGTCGATCTGAAAAGGGAGGTAAGAGATGAATCTCTACGACCGATAACAGAGAACCTTATGAAATAGACCCCGTAGAAGGAGATCACTGCATTCAATAGGCAATACTCTCCTCACATCCCTCTGACATTCACTGCACGCTGAGAGGAAAACCGGGCTCCAACTTGCTGCGGAGCGCATATCAACGTAGAATCTAGCACAAACTTACTTCACCACCTCCCTTGGAGGCAAAGTTTGTAAAACTGATTTGTGGGTGTGGTGAGGGGTGTATTTATAGGCATTTTAAGGTTTGGGAAACTTTGCCCCTCCTGGTAGGAATGTATATCCCATACGTCACTAGCTCATGGACTCTTGTTAATTACATGAAAGAAAAATCTCCTCACAGGAGGTCTTATTCTAGAATCTATTTGATACCTCTGAAAAACAATATTCTGAATCCAAGGATTTTGAACGGAACCTGTCCAAATGTCTTGAAATAATTTCAAGTTGCCCCCCACCAGTAGAACTGTATTGAGGGCCGCACCTTCATGCTGTCTTGGGGGCTGGCTTTGGCTTCTTATAAGGCTTGGATTTATTCCAACTTGAAGATGGCTTCCAATTGGAGCCAGAGTCCTTGGAGGAAGGAGTGGTTTTTTGTTCTCTATTCTGACGAAAAGGAACGAAACCGATTAGAAGCTTTAGATTTACCCTTAGACTTTATCTTGGGGCAAAATTTTTTTTCCTTTTCTCCAGTAATAGTAAAAATAATAGAATCCAATTGGGAACCAAATAAATTATTACCCTGGAATGATAGAGATAGCAATCTAGATTTAGATACCATGTCAGCGTTCCATGATTTGAGCCATAAAGCTCTTCTAGCTAAAATAGCCAGACATAGATTTAACATCAATCTTGATGATATGAAATATAGCATCACAGATAAAATTATTAGCATATTGAAGCAAACTAACAATGCTATGCAAATCAGAATCTTTTCCCCGTTGTGCTAAGCTCTCCAACCAAAAAATTGATGCAGCCACAACATCAGCCATAGAAATGGCAGGTCTGAGAATATAGCCAGAAAGTAAATAAGTTTTCCTTAGATAAGATTCAATTTTCCTATCTAAAGGATCCTTAAAAGAAGAACTATCTTCTATAGGAATAGTAGTAAGTTTAGCAAGTGTAGAAATAGCCCCATCAACCTTAGGGACTTTCCCCAAAAACTCTAATTTAGCCACTGGCAAAGGATACAACTTTTTAAACCTTGAAGAAGGAACAAAATAAGTACCAAGTTTAGACCATTCCTTAGCAATCACATCAGAAATAGCATCAGGAATAAGAAAAACCTCAGGAGTAGACACAGGAGGTTTATAGACAGAATTTAAACGTTTACTGAATTTATTATAAAGAGGACCAGACTCCTCAATATCCAAAGTTATCAACACTTCTTTTAACAAGGAACAAATTTACTAAATCTTAAAAGTATAAGATGATTTATCAGTGTCAATGTCTGAAGTAGGATCTTCTGAATCTGAGAGATCCTCAGAGGTGGATACATCAGTATGTTGTCGGTCATTACAAATTTCATCAGTAGTATGAGAAGTTTTAAAAGACCTTTTACGTCTATTTGAAGGCGAAATAGCAGACAGACTTCTGTATCACATCAGCAATATAAATTTTCATATCAGGGATATCATGTACTTTAGATGTTGAAGGAACAACAGATACTGTACTAGCACGAATAGAAACCTTTTCTGCATGCAAAAGCTTATCATGACAACTGTTACATACTACAGCTGGAGATATAATCTCCACTAGCTTACAACAGATACACTTTAAGCTTTGTTAGAACTGTGTTCAGGCAGCATGGTTCCTACAGCAGCTTCTGAGAAAGGATCAGATTGAGACATCTTGTAAAATCTAAAAGAAAAAAAACATAATTTATGTAAGAACTTACCTGATAAATTCATTTCTTTCATATTAACAAGAGTCCATGAGCTAGTGACGTATGGGATATACATTCCTACCAGGAGGGGCAAAGTTTCCCAAACCTTAAAATGCCTATAAATACACCCCTCACCACACCCACAAATCAGTTTAACGAATAGCCAAGAAGTGGGGTGATAAGAAAAAAAGTGCAAAGCATATAAAATAAGGAATTGGAATAATTGTGCTTTATACAAAAAAATCATAACCACCACAAAAAAGGGTGGGCCTCATGGACTCTTGTTAATATGAAAGAAATGAATTTATCAGGTAAGTTCTTACATAAATTATGTTTTCTTTCATGTAATTAACAAGAGTCCATGAGCTAGTGACGTATGGGATAATGACTACCCAAGATGTGGATCTTTCCACACAAGAGTCACTAGAGAGGGAGGGATAAAATAAAGACAGCCAATTCCTGCTGAAAATAATCCACACCCAAAATAAAGTTTAACAGAAAACATAAGCAGAAGATTCAAACTGAAACCGCTGCCTGAAGAACTTTTCTACCAAAAACTGCTTCAGAAGAAGAAAATACATCAAAATGGTAGAATTTAGTAAAAGTATGCAAAGAGGACCAAGTTGCTGCTTTGCAGATCTGGTCAACCGAAGCTTCATTCCTAAACGCCCAGGAAGTAGATACTGACCTAGTAGAATGAGCTGTAATTCTTTGAGGCGGAATTTTACCCGACTCAACATAGGCAAGATGAATTAAAGATTTCAACCAAGATGCCAAAGAAATGGCAGAAGCTTTCTGGCCTTTCCTAGAACCGGAAAAGATAACAAATAGACTAGAAGTCTTACGGAAAGATTTCGTAGCTTCAACATAATATTTCAAAAACATAATTTATGTAAGAACTTACCTGATAAATTCATTTCTTTCATATTAACAAGAGTCCATGAGCTAGTGACGTATGGGATATACATTCCTACCAGGAGGGGCAAAGTTTCCCAAACCTTAAAATGCCTATAAATACACCCCTCACCACACCCACAAATCAGTTTAACGAATAGCCAAGAAGTGGGGTGATAAGAAAAAAAGTGCGAAGCATATAAAATAAGGAATTGGAATAATTGTGCTTTATACAAAAAAATCATAACCACCACAAAAAAGGGTGGGCCTCATGGACTCTTGTTAATATGAAAGAAATGAATTTATCAGGTAAGTTCTTACATAAATTATGTTTTCTTTCATGTAATTAACAAGAGTCCATGAGCTAGTGACGTATGGGATAATGACTACCCAAGATGTGGATCTTTCCACACAAGAGTCACTAGAGAGGGAGGGATAAAATAAAGACAGCCAATTCCTGCTGAAAATAATCCACACCCAAAATAAAGTTTAAAGAAAAACATAAGCAGAAGATTCAAACTGAAACCGCTGCCTGAAGAACTTTTCTACCAAAAACTGCTTCAGAAGAAGAAAATACATCAAAATGGTAGAATTTAGTAAAAGTATGCAAAGAGGACCAAGTTGCTGCTTTGCAGATCTGGTCAACCGAAGCTTCATTCCTAAACGCCCAGGAAGTAGATACTGACCTAGTAGAATGAGCTGTAATTCTCTGAGGCGGAACTTTACCCGACTCAACATAGGCAAGATGAATTAAAGATTTCAACCAAGATGCCAAAGAAATGGCAGAAGCTTTCTGGCCTTTCCTAGAACCGGAAAAGATAACAAATAGACTAGAAGTCTTACGGAAAGATTTCGTAGCTTCAACATAATATTTCAAAGCTCTAACAACATCCAAAGAATGCAACGATTTCTCCTTAGAATTCTTAGTATTAGGACATAATGAAGGAACCACAATTTCTCTACTAATGTTGTTGGAATTCACAACCTTAGGTAAAAATTCAAAAGAAGTTCGCAACACCGCCTTATCCTGATGAAAAATCAGAAAAGGAGACTCACACGAAAGAGCAGATAATTCAGAAACTCTTCGAGCAGAAGAGATGGCCAAAAGGAACAAAACTTTCCAAGAAAGTAATTTAATGTCCAATGAATGCATAGGTTCAAACGGAGGAGCTTGAAGAGCTCCCAGAACCAAATTCAAACTCCATGGAGGAGAAATTGACTTAATGACAGGTTTTATACGAACCAAAGCTTGTACAAAACAATGAATATCAGGAAGAATAGCAATCTTTCTGCGAAAAAGAACAGAAAGAGCGGAGATTTGTCCTTTCAAAGAACTCGCGGACAAACCCTTATCTAAACCATCCTGAAGAAACTGTAAAATTCTCGGTATTCTAAAAGAATGCCAAGAAAAATGATGAGAAAGACACCAAGAAATATAAGTCTTCCAGACTCTATAATATATCTCTCGAGATACAGATTTACGAGCCTGTAACATAGTATTAATCACGGAGTCAGAGAAACCTCTATGACCAAGAATCAAGCGTTCAATCTCCATACCTTTAAATTTAAGGATTTCAGATCCGGATGGAAAAAAGGACCTTGTGACAGAAGGTCTGGTCTTAACGGAAGAGTCCATGGTTGGCAAGATGCCATCCGGACAAGATCCGCATACCAAAACCTGTGAGGCCATGCCGGAGCTATTAGCAGAACAAACGAGCATTCCCTCAGAATCTTGGAGATTACTCTTGGAAGAAGAACTAGAGGCGGAAAGATATAGGCAGGATGATACTTCAAAGGAAGTGATAATGCATCCACTGCCTCCGCCTGAGGATCCCGGGATCTGGACAGATACCTGGGAAGTTTCTTGTTTAGATGAGAGGCCATCAGATCTATTTCTGGGAGCCCCCACATTTGAACAATCTGAAGAAATACCTCTGGGTGAAGAGACCATTCGCCCGGATGCAACGTTTGGCGACTGAGATAATCCGCTTCCCAATTGTCTACACCTGGGATATGAACCGCAGAGATTAGACAGGAGCTGGATTCCGCCCAAACCAGAATTCGAGATACTTCTTTCATAGCCAGAGGACTGTGAGTCCCTCCTTGATGATTGATGTATGCCACAGTTGTGACATTGTCTGTCTGAAAACAAATGAACGATTCTCTCTTCAGAAGAGGCCAAAACTGAAGAGCTCTGAAAATTGCACGGAGTTCCAAGATATTGATCGGTAATCTCACCTCCTGAGATTCCCAAACTCCTTGTGCCGTCAGAGATCCCCACACAGCTCCCCAACCTGTGAGACTTGCATCTGTTGAAATTACAGTCCAGGTCGGAAGAACAAAAGAAGCCCCCTGAATTAAACGATGGTGATCTGTCCACCACGTTAGAGAGTGCCGAACAATCGGTTTTAAAGATATTAATTGATATATCTTTGTGTAATCCCTGCACCATTGGTTCAGCATACAGAGCTGAAGAGGTCGCATGTGAAAACGAGCAAAGGGGATCGCGTCCGATGCAGCAGTCATAAGACCTAGAATTTCCATGCATAAGGCTACCGAAGGGAATGATTGAGACTGAAGGTTTCGACAGGCTGTAATCAATTTTAGACGTCTCTTGTCTGTTAAAGACAAAGTCATGGACACTGAATCTATCTGGAAACCCAGAAAGGTTACCCTTGTTTGAGGAATCAAAGAACTTTTTGGTAAATTGATCCTCCAACCATGATCTTGAAGAAACAACACAAGTCGATTCGTATGAGACTCTGCTAAATGTAAAGACGGAGCAAGTACCAAGATATCGTCCAAATAAGGAAATACCACAATACCCTGTTCTCTGATTACAGACAGAAGGGCACCGAGAATTTTTGTGAAAATTCTTGGAGCTGTAGCAAGGCCAAACGGTAGAGCCACAAATTGGTAATGCTTGTCTAGAAAAGAGAATCTCAGGAACTGATAATGATCTGGATGAATCGGAATATGCAGATATGCATCCTGTAAATCTATTGTGGACATATAATTCCCTTGCTGAACAAAAGGCAATATAGTCCTTACAGTTACCATCTTGAACGTTGGTATCCTTACATAACGATTCAATAATTTTAGATCCAGAACTGGTCTGAAGGAATTCTCCTTCTTTGGTACAATGAAGAGATTTGAATAAAACCCCATCCCCTGTTCCGGAACTGGCATAATTACTCCAGCCAACTCTAGATCTGAAACACAATTCAGAAATGCTTGAGCTTTCACTGGATTTACTGGGACATGGGAAAGAAAAAATCTCTTTGCAGGAGGTCTCATCTTGAAACCAATTCTGTACCCTTCTGAAACAATGTTCTGACTCCAAAGATTGTGAACAGAATTGATCCAAATTTCTTTGAAAAAACGTAACCTGCCCCCTACCAGCTGAACTGGAATGAGGGCCGTACCTTCATGTGAACTTAGAAGCAGGCTTTGCCTTTCTAGCAGGCTTGGATTTATTCCAGACTGGAGATGGTTTCCAAACTGAAACTGCTCCTGAGGACGAAGGATCAGGCTTTTGTTCTTTGTTGAAACGAAAGGAACGAAAACGATTGTTAGCCCTGTTTTTACCTTTAGACTTTTTATCCTGTGGTAAAAAAGTTCCTTTCCCACCAGTAACAGTTGAAATAATAGAATCCAACTGAGAACCAAATAATTTGTTTCCCTGGAAAGAAATGGAAAGTAGAGTTGATTTAGAAGCCATATCAGCATTCCAAGTCTTAAGCCATAAAGCTCTTCTGGCTAAGATAGCCAGAGACATAAATCTAACATCAACTCTAATAATATCAAAAATGGCATCACAGATAAAATTATTAGCATGCTGGAGAAGAATAATAATATCATGAGAATCACGATTTGTTACTTGTTGCGCTAGAGTTTCCAACCAAAAAGTTGAAGCTGCAGCAACATCAGCCAATGATATAGCAGGTCTAAGAAGATTACCTGAACATAGATAAGCTTTTCTTAGAAAAGATTCAATTTTTCTATCTAAAGGATCCTTAAACGATGTACCATCTGACGTAGGAATGGTAGTACGTTTAGCAAGGGTAGAAATAGCCCCATCAACTTTAGGGATTTTGTCCCAAAATTCTAACCTGTCAGTCGGAACAGGATATAATTGCTTAAAACGTTTAGAAGGAGTAAATGAATTACCCAATTTATCCCATTCCTTAGCAATTACTGCAGAAATAGCATTAGGAACAGGAAAGACTTCTGGAATAACCGCAGGAGCTTTAAAAACCTTATCCAAACATATAGAATTAGTATCAAGAGGACTAGAATCCTCTATTTCTAAAGCAATTAGTACTTCTTTAAGTAAAGAGCGAATAAATTCCATCTTAAATAAATATGAAGATTTATCAGCATCAATCTCTGAGACAGAATCCTCTGAACCAGAAGAGTCCAAAGAATCAGAATGATGATGTTCATTTAAAAATTCATCTGTAGAGAGAGAAGATTTAAAAGACTTTTTACGTTTACTAGAAGGAGAAATAACAGACAAAGCCTTCTTTATGGATTCAGAAACAAAATCTCTTATGTTATCAGGAACATTCTGCACCTTAGATGTTGAGGGAACTGCAACAGGCAATGGTACATCACTAAAGGAAATATTATCTGCTTTAACAAGTTTGTCATGACAATTATTACAAACAACAGCTGGAGGAATAGCTACCAAAAATTTACAGCAGATACACTTAGCTTTGGTAGATCCAGCAGGCAGAGGTTTTCCTGTAGTATCTTCTGGCTCAGATGCAACGTGAGACATCTTGCAATATGTAAGAGAAAAAACAACATATAAAGCAAAATAGATCAAATTCCTTATAAGACAGTTTCAGGAATGGGAAAAAAATGCCAAACATCAAGCTTCTAGCAACCAGAAGCAAATGAAAAATGAGACTGAAATAATGTGGAGACAAAAGCGACGCCCATATTTTTTGGCGCCAAATAAGACGCCCACATTATTTGGCGCCTAAATGCTTTTGGCGCCAAAAATGACGCCACATCCGGAACGCCGAAATTTTTGGCGCAAAATAACGTCAAAAAATGACGCAACTTCCGGCGACACGTATGACGCCGGAAACGGAAAAGAATTTTTGCGCCAAAAAAGTCCGCGCCAAAAATGACGCAATAAAATGAAGCATTTTCAGCCCCCGCGAGCCTAACAGCCCACAGGGAAAAAAGTCAAATTTTTGAGGTAAGAAAAAATATGATAATTTAAAGCATAATCCCAAATATGAAACTGACTGTCTGGAAATAAGGAAAGTGAACATTCTGAGTCAAGGCAAATAAATGTTTGAATACATATATTTAGAACTTTATAAATAAAGTGCCCAACCATAGCTTAGAGTGTCACAGAAAATAAGACTTACTTACCCCAGGACACTCATCTACATGTTTGTAGAAAGCCAAACCAGTACTGAAACGAGAATCAGTAGAGGAAATGGTAAATATAAGAGTATATCGTCGATCTGAAAAGGGAGGTAAGAGATGAATCTCTACGACCGATAACAGAGAACCTTATGAAATAGACCCCGTAGAAGGAGATCACTGCATTCAATAGGCAATACTCTCCTCACATCCCTCTGACATTCACTGCACGCTGAGAGGAAAACCGGGCCCCAACTTGCTGCGGAGCGCATATCAACGTAGAATCTAGCACAAACTTACTTCACCACCTCCCTTGGAGGCAAAGTTTGTAAAACTGATTTGTGGGTGTGGTGAGGGGTGTATTTATAGGCATTTTAAGGTTTGGGAAACTTTGCCCCTCCTGGTAGGAATGTATATCCCATACGTCACTAGCTCATGGACTCTTGTTAATTACATGAAAGAAATAACATTTAAACAAAAATATCTTATTTCCATATATAGCTGTTTCAGGAATGGGAAAAAATGAAAATGCTAAAATTGACAAAAAAGCAAATAGCATAGCCCTCTGAGCATAAAGAAGGCAAGAAGCATATAGGAAGTAAGGTAAAATGAACTAAAATTTATTGGCGGCAAGTATGACTCAAAAGGAAGTTGAATTTTTTTGCCGCCAACAAACATCCCAAAATGACGCAACTCGCGTCAAAAATTTCGCGCCAAACAACCTGGCATCAATTAAGACGCAGGAAATGACATTTGTGCCAAGAATGACGCAATAGATAACAGCATTTTGCGCCCTCGTGAGCCTAATTGACCACAAGTTTTCAAAGGAAAATGCAAGTCAAATTGGAAAAAAAGACTATACCCCAGGTAAGAAACTTCCTAAAACATGATTCCCATAATGAAACTGCCAGACTGCAAAGGGAAAGACACATATATCGGACTCATGGCAAATAAGTAAAATACATATATTTAGAACTTTATATTAATACATAAAGCACCAAACCATAGCTGAGTGCGTCTTAAATAATGATACATGCTTACCGAAAGACACCCATGCACATATAGCATATAGCCAAACCAGTACTGAAAACTATCAGCAGAGGTAATGGTATATAAGAGTATATTGTCAATCTGAAAAGGGAGGTAGGAGATGAATCCCTAACGACCGATAACAGAAAACCCTTGAAAAGATTTCCCGCGAGGGAAACCATAAAAAAATCAATAGGCTTTACTCTCTTCACATCCCTCTGATAAACACTGTACTGTGTAGTAGGCAAAGTTTGTAAAACTGAATTGTGGGTGTGGTGAGGGGTGAATTTATAGGCATTTGATGTTTGTGAAACTTTGCCCCTCCTGGTAGGATTGTATATCCCATACGTCAATAGCTCATGGACTCTTGCCAATTACATGAAAAATCTTCTCCTAGATATAGAATCTATTAAGGTCCAAGCATACCGCACCTGGAGTACCCAGGCGGACTCCCAACTCAGGTACTGACCAGACCTGACCATGCATAACTTCCGAGATCATACAGAATCGGTTGCATTCAGGGTATTGGCTATAGACCCAAATAATAACCCTTGAGGATGGGAAAGAAGATTGGACAATATCTCCTTAAAAGAGAGTTAACTCGAAGGAGGACACCTGAACCATATATATTGTCCATAAAAAACAACATGCTTGCAATACCCCAGAAATAAAGGTCTGTCTAGGATAACGAAAACTCAGAAACTTGAGATTGAAGGTCAGAATCTGAGTTACTTGAGGTAAAAACCTAAATCCTGTTTCTAAACTGGGACTGGAATTGTCACTCCCAGAGAGGAGTTCAAGGAATGCCTTTCAGTTCAAGGAATGCATCATCAAACCTGGATTGCTGATACCCTAGAAAGAGAAATCTGCTGCAGAAAAAACAAAATTTATGCTTACCTGATAAATTCCTTTCTCCTGTAGTGTAGTCAGTCCACGGGGCATCCATTACTTATGGGACATTAACTCCTCCCCAACAGGAAGTGCAAGAGGATCACCCAAGCAGAGCTGCTATATAGCTCCTCCCCCCTACGTCATATCCAGTCATTCGACCGAAACCAAACGAGAAAGGAGAAACTATAGGGTGCAGTGGTGACTGGAGTATAATTTAAAATTTAG
This sequence comes from Bombina bombina, assembly GCF_027579735.1. Classification (NCBI taxonomy): domain Eukaryota; kingdom Metazoa; phylum Chordata; class Amphibia; order Anura; family Bombinatoridae; genus Bombina; species Bombina bombina. The sequence continues at coordinate 143,629,925 of NC_069499.1, read as the reverse complement.
ACCTGCCATAAAAAACAGGGCGGGCCGTGGACTGACTACACTACAGGAGAAAGGAATTTATCAGGTAAGCATAAATTTTGTTTTCTCCTGTTAAGTGTAGTCAGTCCACGGGTCATCCATTACTTATGGGATACCAATACCAAAGCTAAAAGTACACGGATGACGGGAGGGACAGGCAGGATCTTTATACGGAAGGAACCACTGCCTGAAGAACCTTTCTCCCAAAAACAGCCTCCGAAGAAGCAAAAGTGTCAAATTTGTAAAAAGTGTGAAGTGAAGACCAAGTCGCAGCCTTGCAAATCTGTTCAACAGAGGTCTCATTTTTAAAGGCCCAAGTGGAAGCCACAGCTCTGGTAGAATGAGCTGTAATTCTTTCAGGAGGCTGCTGTCCAGCAGTCTCATAGGCTAAACGTATTATACTACGAAGCCAGAAGGAAAGAGAGGTAGCCGAAGCCTTTTGACCTCTCCTCTGTCCAGAATAGACGACAAACAGGGAAGAAGTTTGTCGAAAATCTTTAGTTGCCTGCAAATAAAATTTCAGGGCACGGACAACGTCCAGATTGTGCAGAAGTCGTTCCTTCTTTGAGGAAGGATTAGGGCACAATGAAGGAACAACAATCTCTTGATTGATATTCCTGTTAGTGACTACCTTAGGTAAGAACCCAGGTTTAGTACGCAGAACTACCTTGTCTGAATGGAAAATCAGATAAGGAGAATCACAATGTAAGGCAGATAATTCAGAGACTCTTCGAGCCGAGGAAATAGCCATTAAAAACAGAACTTTCCAAGATAACAGCTTGATATCAATGGAATGAAGGGGTTCAAACGGAACACCCTGTAAAACGTTAAGAACTAAGTTTAAGCTCCATGGTGGAGCAACAGTTTTAAACACAGGCTTAATCCTGGCCAAAGCCTGACAAAAAGCCTGAACGTCTGGAACTTCTGACAGACGTTTGTGTAAAAGGATGGACAAAGCTGAGATCTGTCCCTTTAACAAACTAGCGGATAAACCCTTTCTAAACCTTGTTGTAGAAAAGACAATATCCTAGGAATCCTAACCTTACTCCATGAGTAACTCTTGGATTCACACCAATGCAAGTATTTGCTCCATATTTTATGGTAAATTTTCCTGGTAACAGGCTTCCTAGCCTGTATTAAGGTATCAATCACTGACTCCGAAAATCCACGCTTTGATAGGATCAAGCGTTCAATCTCCATGCAGTCAGCCTCAGAGAAATTAGATTTGGATGTTTGAAAGGACCCTGCACCAGAAGGTCCTGTCTCAGAGGTAGAGACCATGGTGGACAGAACGACATGTCCACTAGGTCTGCATACCAGGTCCTGCGTGGCCACGCAGGTGCTATTAGAATCACAGATGCTCTCTCCTGTTTGATCCTGGCAATCAATCGAGGAAGCATCGGGAAGGGTGGAAACACATAAGCCATGTTGAAGGCCCAAGGTGCTGTCAGAGCATCTATCAGAACTGCTCCCGGGTCTCTGGACCTGGATCCGTAATAAGGAAGTTTGGCGTTCTGGCGAGACGCCATGAGATCCAGATCTGGTTTGCCCCAACGCCGAAGTATTTGGGCAAAGACCTCTGGATGAAGTTCCCACTCCCCCGGATGAAAAGTCTGGGGACTTAGATAATCCGCTTCCCAGTTCTCCACACCTGGGATGTGGATCGCTGATAGGTGGCAAGAGTGAGACTCTGCCCAGTGAATTATCTTTGAGACTTCCATCATTGCTAGGGAACTCCTTGTCCCTCCCTGATGGTTGATGTAAGCCACAGTCGTGATGTTGTCCGACTGAAACCTGATGAACCTCAGAGTTGCTAACTGAGGCCAAGCCAGAAGGGCATTGAAAACTGCTCTTAATTCCAGAATATTTATGGGAAGGAGACTCTCCTCCTGAGTCCAAGATCCCTGAGTCTTCAGGAAATTCCAGACAGCGCCCCAACCTATCAGGCTGGCGTCTGTTGTTACAATCGTCCAATCTGGCCTGCTGAAGGGCATCCCCTTGGAGAGATGTGGCCGAGAGAGCCACCATAGAAGAGAATTTCTGGTCTCTTGATCCAGATTCAGCATAGGGGACAAATCTGAGTAATCCCCATTCCACTGACTTAGCATGCACAATTGCAGTGGTCTGAGATGCAGGCGTGCAAAGGGTACTATGTCCATTGCCGCTACCATTAAGCCGATTACCTCCATGCATTGAGCCACTGACGGGTGTGGAATGGAATGAAGGACCCGGCAAGCATTTAGAAGTTTTGTTAACCTGACCTAACCTAAGAAGGGAACTCTTGTGAGTGGCAATAGAGAACTCTTTTCTTCGTTCACTCATGTGACCTTAGAAATGCCAGTACTAACTCTGTATGAGACTTGGCAGTTTGGAAACTTGACGCTTGTATCAGAATGTCGTCTAGGTACGGAGCTACCGATATTCCTCGCGGTCTTAGTACCGCCAGAAGAGAACCCAGAACCTTTGTAAAGATTCTTGGGGCAGTAGCTAACCCGAAGGGAAGAGCTACAAACTGGTAATGCCTGTCTAGGAAGGCAAACCTTAGATACCGGTAATGATCTTTGTGAATCGGTATGTGAAGGTAGGCATCCTTTAAATCCACTGTGGTCATGTATTGACCCTTTTGGATCATGGGTAGGATTGTCCGAATAGTTTCCATTTTGAACGATGGAACTCTTAGGAATTTGTTTAGGATCTTTAAATCCAAGATTGGTCTGAAGGTTCCTTCTTTCTTGGGAACCACAGATTTGAGTAAAACCCTTGTCCGTGTTCCGACAGCGGAACCGGGTGGATCACTCCCATTAGTAAAAGATCTTGTACACAGCGTAGAAACGCCTCTTTCTTTATCTGGTTTGTTGACAACCTTGAAAGATGAAATCTCCCTTTTGGAGGAGAAGTTTTGAAGTCCAGAAGATATCCCTGAGATATGATCTCCAACGCCCAGGGATCCTGGACATCTCTTGCCCAAGCCTGGACGAAGAGAGAAAGTCTGCCCCCTACTAGATCCGTTTCCGGATTGGGGGCCCTCACTTCATGCTGTCTTAGGGGCAGCAGCAGGTTTTCTGGCCTGCTTGCCCTTGTTCCAGGTCTGGTTAGGTTTCCAGCCCTGTCTGAAGCGAGCAACGGTTCCTTCCTGCTTTGGAGCAGAGGAAGTTGATGCTGCTCCTGCCTTGAAGTTACGAAAGGCACGAAAATTAGACTGTCTAGCCCTTGGTTTGGCTCTGTCTTGAGGCAGGGCATGGCCCTTACCTCCAGTAATGTCAGCGATAATTTCTTTCAAACTGGGCCCGAATAATGTCTGCCCTTTGAAAGGTATGTTAAGCAATTTAGATTTAGAAGTCACATCAGCTGACCAGGATTTTAGCCACAGCGCTCTACGCGCATGAATGGCGAATCCGGAATTCTTAGCCGTAAGTTTAGTTAAATGTACTACGGCATCAGAAATAAATGAATTAGCTAGCTTAAGGGCTTTAAGCTTGTGTGTAATCTCATCCAATGGAGCTGTGTCAAGAGTCTCTTCCAGAGACTCAAACCAGAATGCCGCCGCAGCCGTGACAGGCGCAATGCATGCAAGGGGTTGCAAAATAAAACCTTGTTGAACAAACATTTTCTTAAGGTAACCCTCTAACTTTTTATCCATTGGATCTGAAAAGGCACAGCTATCCTCCACCGGGATAGTGGTACGCTTAGCTAAAGTAGAAACTGCTCCCTCCACCTTAGGGACCGTTTGCCATAAGTCCCGTGTGGCGGCGTCTATTGGAAACATTTTTCTGAATATAGGAGGGGGTGAGAAAGGCACACCGGGTCTGTCCCACTCCTTGTTAACAATTTCAGTAAGTCTTTTAGGTATAGGAAAAACGTCAGTACACGTCGGTACCGCAAAATATTTATCCAACCTACATATTTTCTCTGGGATTGCAACCGTGTTACAATCATTCAGAGCCGCTAACACCTCCCCTAGTAATACACGGAGGTTCTCAAGCTTAAATTTAAAAAATTTGAAATGTCTGAATCCAGTTTATTTGGATCAGATCCGTCACCCACAGAATGAAGCTCTCCGTCTTCATGTTCTGCAAGTTGTGACGCAGTATCAGACATGGCCCTAGCATTATCAGCGCACTCTGTTCTCACCCCAGAGTGGTCTCGTTTACCCCTAAGTTCTGGTAATTTAGATAAAACTTCAGTCATAACATTAGCCATGTCTTGTAAAGTGATTTGTAATGGCCGCCCTGATGTACTTGGCGTTACAATATCACGCACCTCCTGAGCGGGAGATGCAGGTACTGACACGTGAGGCAATTTAGTCGGCATAACTTCCCCCTCGCTGTCTGGTGAATCTTTCTTAGCATGTACAGATTGGCTTTTATTTAAAGTAGCATCAATGCAATTAGTACATAAATTTCTATTGGGCTCCACATTGGCCTTTGAACATATTGCACAAAGAGATTCCTCTGTGTCAGACATGTTTAAACAAACTAGCAATTAGACTAGCAAGCTTGAAAAATACTTTTCAAATTAATTTACAAGCAAAAAATAAAAAACGTTACTGTGCCTTTAAGAAGCACACAAAAAACTGTCACATTGAGATAACAATGAACCGGTTTAGTTATAGCAATCAATTTTTCACATGAAATGCATTAATTTAGCAAAGGAATGTACCCATTAGCAAATGGATTATTAATCCCTTAATACCAAAAAAAAAAACGGATAACCAATAAAAATATATATGCGTTTTTATCACAGTCAAAGCACAGTCTCACAGGTCTGCTGTGAGTGATTACCTCCCTCAAACTAGATTTGGAGACCCCTGAGCTCTGTAGAGACGTCCTGGATCATGCAGGGAGAATAAGGAAGACTGTGACTGAATTTTTGATGCGTAGTAAAAGCGCCAAAATAGGCCCCTCCCACTCATAATACAGCAGTGGGGAAGCTCAGTAAACTGATTTTACTCAAAATAAACGACAGCCAAGTGGAAAATAATGCCCATAAATTTTTCACCAAGTACCTCAGAGAGAAAAACGATTAACCTGCCAGTAAACGTTATAAATATATGAAATGATAATAAAAGCCTGTTGCTAGTCGCTATCACTGCAGAAAGGCTATAAGTTAAATGTATACAGTATTTTCTTAGTGAAGTGCCATTCCCCAGAAATACTTAGTGCCAACATACATACATAACAGCCTGATACCAGTTGCTACTACTGCATTTAAGGCTGCACTTATATTATATTGGTATTCGCAGTATTTTCTCAGTCAATTCCATTCCTTAGAAAATAATATACTGCAACATACCTCTTTGCAGGTGAACCCTGCCCGCTGTCCCCTGTTCTGAAGTTACCTCACTCCTCAGAATGGCCGAGAACAGCAAATGGATCTTAGTTACGTCCGCTAAGATCATACACAAAAACTCAGGTAGATTCTTCTTCTAATACTGCCTGAGAAAAAACAACACACTCCGGTGCTGTTTTAAAACAACAAACTTTTGATTGAAGAAATAAAAACTAAATTTAATAACCACACTCCTCTCACACATCCTATCTATTAGTTAGGTGCAAGAGAATGACTGGATATGACGTAGGGGGGAGGAGCTATATAGCAGCTCTGCTTGGGTGATCCTCTTGCACTTCCTGTTGGGGAGGAGTAAATGTCCCATAAGTAATGGATGACCCGTGGACTGACTACACTTAACAGGAGAAAGGAAACTTTCCTTTAGTCTCATTTTCTCGACATGTGGTATAAAAACTTTTTTTTTTTTTTACCCTTACAGTCAGAGGAGAATTCTGCTGGACCAAGTCCCAACAAGGTCTAAACCATAAAAGGAGACGCCAGAAGCGTTGATTTGGAGGAAACAAAGAATTGAACAACAGCAGAATTATAAAGCCTAGGCTGTACCACTAAACCACAGATAGGCTTCTCAGCTGACCAAGACTGCAGCCTCAATGCCCGGCTGCTAATACAGCACGTCTAATAAGACAAGGCATTGCTCTAAAAACAATTAAACCTCCAGATACCTATCGATGAATCCGCAAAGTTCTCCGAGTCATAGTAGAAAAGTTCCCTTCTACTTAGGACACTGTGCTTTAAAGGAGTCAGCCACAGGAGAATCCTTAAAAAGTTCTCATACACCAGTGAAAAAATGTCTAGAAACATTTTCTCAAAGAAAGGATCATCATAGAAATAAACGTTCACAAAACTTCCAAGGGTTGACAACGGATATTGATGTCGTCCAAGTAGCTAAAACCTCAAGTACACGAGGTGTGCAAGCATACATCTTTAGGAGATGACTTCAGCATCAGACAAAGGAATTAAACTGTCCAAATCGGAGATTTCACCCTCAGAAACTACAGGCGAAGCTTCCTCACCAGACTTAGGAGAGAGAATAAACTGCATAGCAGAGCAGAAACCTCACTATCTGAACTATAAATGTCCTCTTGCATTTTCCCTGTAGGTAAGGGATTTTTTTTTAATAAAAACAGATATAGCCGCAGATACCGCAGAGGATACCTGAGCTGCAAACTCTGTAGGCAAAAAAACTCCTCCAGGAGATTGAGGAACCGCAGGGCACTGCATGTGATGCCATAGAGGCTTGGGACAGATAAGAAGAAAACTGTGGCATTTCCGAAAGAGCATCATCCTGGGAGATATGAGGCTCAGAGCGTAACATCTATCGCAGCGATGCCTGATCTGTGAAACTAAGGGGACCCGCAGGGCACTGCCTGTGACACCATAAATGTTTGGGACGTATAGGAGAAGTTGTTGCAAACAGCAGCATCCTGGGAGAAAATAGGAAACAAAGCATGTGAGGCATTGTACTACCTAGCTAATCAAGAAGAATAAAAAGAATAGTCTTTAAAAATTAAAGACAAATTCATATTAATTCTCAAGAACAGCCCCCTGTTCCATAAAGTACATTAGCCCCACATTGAGTCTTTATTAAAGATGATTAACTCATACTGGCTATAACAACAACAGTGTATGTACCTTTTATAAAGGATCTTAAAAATTGTTGTATACTAGTTGTCACATAAAAGTCTGTCTATTGTGGTATTTTAACAATCTCCAAACAGAATAAAGCAGCAGCATCCAGCTGATTCAGCCAAATAGGACTAGAAATGCTGTTGCTGCACTGCTGAGGGCAGGATGACCATATGCGGCTCGTAACACTAGGAACTATATGCAGACTCCCCTCTTAACTGGTTAAACAATAGAACTTGCGCCACAAGAGCGCCGCTCCGATCTCCATCTGGAGAACGAGGCGGGACTAAAGGCAGTATTCCTATAGCCTAAAATGGCACCGCTCCGTCTCTGAGAAGGAGGTGGAACAAAGACTGCATGAAGACGAAGCGTGCAAACTTCGTGCTTCATCCGGCCATAAGGGAATGTAATAATCACACTTCTTCCTTAAATTAAACAAAAGTGGAAGAAAAAAACACCAACACTAAAACCAAGAAGTCAGAAAGGGAGAACGCGCGCAACAAAAAAAACATAAAAATCGTATCTCACAGATTTGTTCTGTTCCTCATTTCTCCTCTTAATAAAATCCAAAATACAAAAGGATTGAACCCACTGTACCAAATTTTTCTATACATAGGTCTTTGAGGATTAGTATATAAATAATTTGAGTCTCAAATTAGGGTTAACCCCTTCCATCCTGAAGTAGATTAACTCCTAAATCTCCCCAATCACATCAAAGTGCCTGCTCACTGCCATAAATTGTCCTTAAGGATTTCTTGTCCCAAATTAAATACAGATAGGGCTGAGCCCCTGCAGTGCCAGCCTTCTAAACTCCTCAATGAGAAGACAAAAGGCACTTACCTGCACATTCAGCTGTCCGGAAGGACGACAGCTCACCCGGTATGAGAGAATGCCACTCACAAGGACCTGTGAATAAAAGAAAGATCAGAGTACACCTACTCAGGCTTTCTATACCAGGGCAGCAAAATGTTAGGAAAACGCAGTAATGCCCACCTCACAAGTTCATAACTGCTTTAAAGCCACCACTGCCCTACTGAAGAGACTAACGTGGAGTACGGCTAGACCCAACCTTGAAAAGAATTTCAGAGTAAACCTACTCTGGCATTCATAATAAAAAAAAATTGATTGAAGTTTAATTTTCTTCAGACACCAAAAACTTCACCTCCTCCATGAACAGAGGCAAAGAGAATGACTGGGGGTTGTGGGAAGGGAGGTGATACTCAACAGCTTTGCTGTGGTGCTCTTTGCCTCCTCCTGCTGGCCAGGAGTGATATTCCCTACAGTAATTGATGATCCGTGGACTCACTATTTCTTACGAAAGAAATAATTATATATTACATGTTGATTCTGAAGCAGCTATTATTTTTTGTTTTTTAATCTCTTATATTCCCATCAATTGACAATGATATCCTACATTTCTGTAGCAAAATGTATAAAAAATATATTTAATTAAGAATTTGTATATAAAATGACTATGACCCCCCCAAAAATAAAAAAATAAATAAACAACAAATATTTGTAAGCCCAATACAGAAAGTGAGCATACTGTCGAACACAGTATAAAATGTGTAAGAAGGATTAAAAAAGTAATACATTTGACTTACATGGCTAGGAATATCTAGATTGCTACTGGGAAAACGAACACAGTTCCTGCACATTTTATTTACCAAGTCTTCACGGAATACAACAATTTCCTGAGTGCAGTACTGAATTCTAAAAAGTAAAAAAAATATGCATTAATATATATATTATAACCAGCCTACTTAGGGTAATTAATACAAAACATAATTAATGCAAAATACATACCTGCAGGGATTTGTGGTAAAGATGGAGAAGGGTATTTTTTGCTGGAATTCTGCAATAATATGTTCTGCTATTGGTGGCCTGTAATAAATATAGAAGCATAAAGGTGGGTTTCTTTAAACTAAAAGTAAAACAACTAAACCTATAATCACTGTCAAAAGAGATCAGAGACCTGATTTTTGTCAAATAAAGCTTTAATTTTAAATAACCCCAAGTTTTATTACTATAATATTGCTTAAAATATTATAAATATTGATCTTTGAAGTTGATTACATTAACATTACCTTGGAAATAAACACATCTGTCAAAAGGTCAAACTTAATTCAGGTTTTTTGCTTTGGGCAGAAAGTTTTCCTAGATTATTTCCTCCACATCTTTGACTTACGCTTTCACTCAACTAAGTCTTAAACCTTTTGTTTTTAGGGAGTGAAGTTAACCAGGGAAGCAGCAAGAAATGTTTTGAAAGAGCTCCTGAATATATTTACAATTTTACTGCTAATTCCTTGATTTAACTCCAGTAGTTTAAGCAGCACAAAACTAAAGGATTCAGGGAGTTTCTCTTTTCAAACACTGACCTGATCAAAGTCCCTTAAAGGACCTTTTAAGTCGCCAAGAGAATAGTCTAAAAGTGCGGCCTGGGAGGTTTGACACGAGGAGACCGAGTACGGATTGTTACACACCAACCTTTCCAATTTTACGGGTAGTATACCCATATTACACTTAAGGATACCTTACCCTAACTACTTGATTACATACAATGGAGGAAGTCTTGCAAACTCTACAAACTCTATTCCGGGACTTTGAGAAGATAATGCTCAGAAGCATTGACAGCCTAATATTGCAACCGCAAGGTGAAAAGCAGAAGAAGATTACCTCGCTGACACACTCTCCAGAAGTGCTGTTACATACCTATCAGCAGACGCAAGGCATGGGACATATTCCGTTGCATGGAGTGGTCTGACCTTGTGGGATGCGGCCGATCCCTGGGACCAGACTCCCATACTTACCACATGCAAGGCTGAACACTTGGCTGATAACCACGGCAATACACTACAGGACCCAGCGTACCTATATATTATGCCAGAGTGGAAGGGCCCCAGCCATGTGTCCGTTGACCATCCCAGAAAGACACTGCCAAGGGTCTACTTGAAACGGAGAGCTGCACCAAAACGGCTAAATCACTAGAAAGCTATCTTCAGGAGGTTAAAAAAAACAGAATTTATGCTTACCTGATAAATTTCTCTCTTGTGATGTATCGAGTCCACAGATTCATCCATACTTGTGGGATATTCTCCTTCCCTACAGGAAGTGGCAGAGAGAGCACCCACAGCAGAGCTGTCTATATAGCTCCTCCCTTAGCTCCACCCCCCAGTCATTCGACCGAAGGCTAGGAAGAAAAAGGAGAAACTATAGGGTGCAGTGATGACTGAAGTTTTTAAATAAAAATATACTACCTGTCTTAAACAGACAGGGCGGGCCGTGGACTTGATACATCACAAGAGAAAGAAATTTATCAGGTAAGCATAAATTCTGTTTTCTCTTGTAAGATGTATCGAGTCCACGGATTCATCCATACTTGTGGGATACCAATACCAAAGCTTTAGGACACGGATGAAGGGAGGGACAAGACAGGTTCCTTAAACGGAAGGCACCACTGCTTGTAGAACCTCTCTCCCAAAAATAGCCTCCGAAGAAGCAAAAGAATCGAATTTGTAAAATTTTGAAAAAGTATGAAGCGAAGACCAAGTCGCCCCCTTACAAATCTGTTCAACAGAAGCCTAATTTTTAAAAGCCCATGTGGAAGCCACTGCTCTAGTAGAATGAGCAGTAATTCTTTCAGGAGGCTGCTGGCCAGCAGTCTCATAAGCCATACGGATGATGCTTTGCAGCCAAAAAGAAAGAGGTAGCCGTAGCCTTTTGACCTCTCCGCTTACCAGAATAGACAACAAACAATGAAGATGTTTGACGGAAATCTTTGGTTGCTTGTAAGTAGAATTTTAAAGCACAAACTACATCAAGATTGTGCAACAGATGTTCCTTCTTTGAAGGAGGATTAGGACACAGCGAAGGAACAACAATTTCCTGATTGATATTCCTATTAGAAACAACCTTAGGAAGGAATCCAGGTTTGGTACGTAAAACCACCTTATCTGCATGGAAAATAAGATAAGGTGAGTCACACTGTAAAGCAAATAACTCAGAAACTCTTCGAGCCAAAGAGATAGCTACTAAAAACAACACTTTGCAAGATAGAAGCTTAATATCTATGGAATGCATAGGTTCAAACGGAACCCCTTGAAGAACTTTAAGCACCAAGTTTAGGCTCCATGGCGGAGCAACAGGTTTAAATACAGGCTTGAAAAAATAAAAACTAACATTTTTGTCACCACACTCACTTTGCCCTTCCTAGCAGTTAAGCAGGCAGAGAGAATGACTGGGGGGTGGAGCTAAGGGAGGAGCTATATAGACAGCTCTGCTGTGGGTGCTCTCTCTGCCACTTCCTGTAGGGAAGGAGAATATCCCACAAGTATGGATGAATCCGTGGACTCGATACATCTTACAAGAGAAAATAAATTATGATGATAATTTCATTTCCCTCTGTGGGAGGAGAGTCCACGGCTTCATTCATTACTTGTGGGAAGATCCTGGCCACCAGGAGGAGGCAAAGACACCGCAGCCAAAGGCTTAAATACCTCCCCCACTCCCCTCATCCCCCTGTCATTCTGCCAAGGGAACAAGGAACAGTCAGAGAAACACCAGGGTATAAATGGTGCCAGAAGAACAAAAATAAATTTAGGTCCGCCCACCGGAGAAATGGGCGGGAGCCGTGGACTCTCCTCCCACAGATGGAAATGAAATTATCAGGTAAGCATAATTTATGTTTTCCATCTTAATGGGAGGCACAGCTTCATTAATTACTTGTGGGAAACAAAATACCCAAACTCTAGAGGACACCTAATGAAAAAAGAAACGGAAGGACAAAAGAAGGCGGATCCTAATCTGAGGGCACCACAGCCTGCAAAACCTGTCTCCCAAAAGCTGCTTCCGCCAAAGCAAAGACATCAAATTTGTAAAATTTAGCAAAAGTATGTAAGGAGGACCAAGTAGCCGCATTACGAATCTGCTCAATAGAGGCCTCATACTTAAAGGCCCATGAAGAAACCACAGCCCTAGTTGAGTGAGCCGTAATCCTCTGAAGAGGCTTATGTCCCGCTGTCTCATAGGCCAAGCGAATAATGCTCCTCAACCAAAAAGATAGGGAAGTGGAAGAGGCCCTCTGCCCCTTGCGCTTCCCTGAATAACGCGACAAATACCGACGAAGCCTGTCTGAATTCTTTCGTGGCCTGAAGATAGAACTTCAAGGCTCGAACCACATCCAAATTATGAAGTAACCTTTCCTTTGAAGAAGAAGGGTTAGGACACAAGGAAGGAACTACTACTATCTCCTGATTGATGTTACGATTGGACACAATCTTGGGAAGAAATCCCAACCCAGTGCGAAGAACAGCCTTATCAGCGTGAAAAAACAGGTAAGGAGGCTCACATTTCAAGGCCGCCAACTCAGACTCTGCATGCCAATGCAATAGCCAATAGGAACAGAACCTTCCAGGAAAAGAGTTTTAATGTCAAGCGAATGCATAGGCTCAAACGGAGCCCTCTGCAAAAACAGAATTTATGTTTACCTGATAAATTTCTTTCTCCAACGGTGTGTCCGGTCCACGGCGTCATCCTTACTTGTGGGATATTCTCTTCCCCAACAGGAAATGGCAAAGAGCCCAGCAAAGCTGGTCACATGATCCCTCCTAGGCTCCGCCTACCCCAGTCATTCGACCGACGTTAAGGAGGAATATTTGCATAGGAGAAACCATATGGTACCGTGGTGACTGTAGTTAAAGAAAATAAAATATCAGACCTGATTAAAAAAACCAGGGCGGGCCGTGGACCGGACACACCGTTGGAGAAAGAAATTTATCAGGTAAACATAAATTCTGTTTTCTCCAACATAGGTGTGTCCGGTCCACGGCGTCATCCTTACTTGTGGGAACCAATACCAAAGCTTTAGGACACGGATGAAGGGAGGGAGCAAATCAGGTCACCTAAATGGAAGGCACCACGGCTTGCAAAACCTTTCTCCCAAAAATAGCCTCAGAAGAAGCAAAAGTATCAAACTTGTAAAATTTGGTAAAAGTGTGCAGTGAAGACCAAGTCGCTGCCCTACATATCTGATCAACAGAAGCCTCGTTCTTGAAGGCCCATGTGGAAGCCACAGCCCTAGTGGAATGAGCTGTGATTCTTTCAGGAGGCTGCCGTCCGGCAGTCACATAAGCCAATCTGATGATGCTTTTAATCCAAAAAGAGAGAGAGGTAGAAGTTGCTTTTTGACCTCTCCTTTTACCAGAATAAACAACAAACAAGGAAGATGTTTGTCTAAAATCCTTTGTAGCATCTAAATAGAATTTTAGAGCGCGAACAACATCCAAATTGTGCAACAAACGTTCCTTCTTCGAAACTGGTTTCGGACACAAAGAAGGTACGACTATCTCCTGGTTAATGTTTTTGTTAGAAACAACTTTTGGAAGAAAACCAGGTTTAGTACGTAAAACCACCTTATCTGCATGGAACACCAGATAAGGAGGAGAACACTGCAGAGCAGATAATTCTGAAACTCTTCTAGCAGAAGAAATTGCAACCAAAAACAAAACTTTCCAAGATAATAACTTAATATCAACGGAATGTAAGGGTTCAAACGGAACCCCCTGAAGAACAGAAAGAACTAAATTGAGACTCCAAGGAGGAGTCAAAGGTTTGTAAACAGGCTTGATTCTAACCAGAGCCTGAACAAAGGCTTGAACATCTGGCACAGCTGCCAGCTTTTTGTGAAGTAATACCGACAAGGCAGAAATCTGTCCCTTCAGGGAACTTGCAGATAATCCTTTTTCCAATCCTTCTTGAAGGAAGGATAGAATCCTAGGAATCTTAACCTTGTCCCAAGGGAATCCTTTAGATTCACACCAACAGATATATTTTTTCCAAATTTTGTGGTAAATCTTTCTAGTCACAGGCTTTCTGGCCTGAACAAGAGTATCGATAACAGAATCTGAGAATCCTCGCTTCGATAAAATCAAGCGTTCAATCTCCAAGCAGTCAGCTGGAGTGAAACCAGATTCGGATGTTCGAACGGACCCTGAACAAGAAGGTCTCGTCTCAAAGGTAGCTTCCAAGGTGGAGCCGATGACATATTCACCAGATCTGCATACCAAGTCCTGCGTGGCCACGCAGGAGCTATCAAGATCACCGACGCCCTCTCCTGCTTGATCCTGGCTATCAGCCTGGGGATGAGAGGAAATGGCGGGAACACATAAGCTAGTTTGAAGGTCCAAGGTGCTACTAGTGCATCCACTAGAGCCGCCTTGGGATCCCTGGATCTGGCCCCGTAGCAAGGAACTTTGAAGTTCTGACGAGAGGCCATCAGATCCATGTCTGGAATGCCCCACAGGTGAGTGACTTGGGCAAAGATTTCCGGATGGAGTTCCCACTCCCCCGGATGCAATGTCTGCCGACTCAGAAAATCCGCTTCCCAATTTTCCACTCCTGGGATGTGGATAGCAGACAGGTGGCAGGAGTGAGACTCCGCCCAAAGAATAATTTTGGTTACTTCTTCCATCGCTAGGGAACTCCTTGTTCCCCCCTGATGGTTGATGTACGCAACAGTCGTCATGTTGTCTGATTGAAACCGTATGAACCTGGTCCTCGCAAGCTGGGGCCAGGCCTGGAGAGCATTGAATATCGCTCTCAGTTCCAGAATATTTATCGGTAGAAGAGATTCTTCCCGAGACCAAAGACCCTGAGCTTTCAGGGATCCCCAGACCGCGCCCCAGCCTATCAGACTGGCGTCGGTCGTGACAATGACCCACTCTGGTCTGTGGAACATCATCCCTTGAGACAGATTGTCCAGGGACAGCCACCAACGGAGTGAGTCTCTGGTTCTCTGATTTACTTGTATCTTCGGAGACAAGTCTGTATAGTCCCCATTCCACTGACTGAGCATGCACAGTTGTAATGGTCTTAGATGAATGCGCGCAAAAGGAACTATGTCCATCGCCGCCACCATCAACCCGATCACTTCCATGCACTGAGCTATGGAAGGAAGAGGAACGGAATGAAGTATCCGACAAGAGTCCAGAAGCTTTGTTTTTCTGGCCTCTGTTAGAAAGATCCTCATTTCTAAGGAGTCTATAATTGTTCCCAAGAAGGGAACCCTTGTTGACGGGGATAGAGAACTCTTTTCCACGTTCACTTTCCAGCCGTGAGATCTGAGAAAGGCCAGGACAATGTCCGTGTGAGCCTTTGCTTGAGGAAGGGACGACGCTTGAATCAGAATGTCGTCCAGGTAAGGTACTACTGCAATGCCCCTTGGTCTTAGCACCGCTAGAAGGGACCCTAGTACCTTTGTGAAAATCCTTGGAGCAGTGGCTAATCCGAAAGGAAGCGCCACGAACTGGTAATGTTTGTCCAGGAATGCAAACCTTAGGAACCGATGATGTTCCTTGTGGATAGGAATATGTAGATACGCATCCTTTAAATCCACCGTGGTCATGAATTGACCTTCCTGGATGGAAGGGAGGATAGTTCGAATGGTTTCCATCTTGAACGATGGGACCTTGAGAAATTTGTTTAAGATCTTGAGATCTAGGATTGGTCTGAACGTTCCCTCTTTTTTGGGAACTATGAACAGATTGGAGTAGAACCCCATCCCTTGTTCTCTTAATGGAACAGGATGAATCACTCCCATTTTTAACAGGTCTTCTACACAATGTAAGAACGCCTGTCTTTTTATGTGGTCTGAAGACAACTGCGACCTGTGGAACCTCCCCCTTGGGGGAAGTCCCTTGAATTCCAGAAGATAACCCTGGGAGACTATTTCTAGCGCCCAAGGATCCAGAACATCTCTTGCCCAAGCCTGAGTGAAGAGAGAGAGTCTGCCCCCCACCAGATCCGGTCCCGGATCGGGGGCCAATATTTCATGCTGTCTTGGTAGCAGTGGCAGGTTTCTTGGCCTGCTTTCCCTTGTTCCAGCCTTGCATTGGTCTCCAAGCTGGCTTGGCCTGAGAAGTATTACCCTCTTGCTTAGAGGACGTAGCACCTTGGGCTGGTCCGTTTTTACGAAAGGGACGAAAATTAGGTCTATTTTTTGCCTTGAAAGGCCGATCCTGAGGAAGGGCGTGGCCCTTACCCCCAGTGATATCAGAGATAATCTCCTTCAAGTCAGGACCAAACAACGTTTTCCCCTTGAAAGGAATGTTTAGTAGCTTGTTCTTGGAAGACGCATCAGCCGACCAAGATTTCAACCAAAGCGCTCTGCGCGCCACAATAGCAAACCCAGAGTTCTTAGCCGCTAACTTAGCCAATTGCAAAGAGGCGTCTAGAGTGAAAGAATTAGCCAATTTGAGAGCATTGATTCTGTCCATAATCTCCTCATAAGGAGGAGAGTCACTATCGAGCACCTTAAGCAGTTCATCAAACCAGAAATATGCGGCAGTAGTGACAGGGACAATGCATGAAATGGGTTGTAGAAGGTAACCCTGCTGAACAAACATCTTTTTAAGCAAACCTTCTAATTTTTTATCCATAGGATCTTTGAAAGCACAACTATCCTCTATGGGAATAGTGGTGCGTTTGTTTAAAGTAGAAACCGCTCCCTCGACCTTGGGGACTGACTGCCATAAGTCCTTTCTGGGGTCGACCATAGGAAACAATTTTTTAAATATGGGGGGAGGGACGAAAGGAATACCGGGCCTTTCCCATTCTTTATTAACAATGTCCGCCACCCGCTTGGGTATAGGAAAAGCTTCTGGGAGCCCCGGCACCTCTAGGAACTTGTCCATTTTACATAGTTTCTCTGGGATGACTAAATTTTCACTTTAAATTTTAAACTGAACACACTTTATTACTGCAATTGCGAAAAAACATGAAGGAATTGTTCAAAATTCACCAAATTTTCACCACAGCGTCTTAAAGCCTTGAAAATATTGCACACCAATTTTGGAAGCTTTAACCCTTAAAATAACGGAACCGGAGCCGTTTTAAGCTTTAAACCCCTTTACAGTCCCTGGTATCTGCTTTGCTGAGACCCAACCAAACCCAAAGGGGAATACGATACCAAATGACGCCTTCAGAAGTCTTTTATAAGTATCAGAGCTCCTCTCACATGCGACTGCATGCCATGCCTCTCAAAAACAAGTGCGCAACACCGGCGCGAAAATGAGACTCTGCCTATGCTTTGGGAAAGCCCCTAAAGAATAAGGTGTCTAAAACAGTGCCTGCCGATATTATTATATCAAAATACCCAGATAAAATGATTCCTCAAGGCTAAATATGTGTTAATAATCAATCGATTTAGCCCAGAAAAAGTCTACAGTTTAAATAAGCCCTTGTGAAGCCCTTATTTACAATCGTAATAAACATGGCTTACCGGATCCCATAGGGAAAATGACAGCTTCCAGCATTACATCGTCTTGTTAGAATGTGTCATACCTCAAGCAGCAAGGGACTGCAAACTGTTCCCCCAACTGAAGTTAATTGCTCTCAACAGTCCTGTGTGGAACAGCCATGGATTTTAGTTACGGTTGCTAAAATCATTTTCCTCATACAAACAGAATTCTTCATCTCTTTTCTGTTTCTGAGTAAATAGTACGTACCAGCACTATTTGAAAATAACAAACTCTTGATTGAATAATGAAAAACTACAGTTAAACACTAAAAAACTCTAAGCCATCTCCGTGGAGATGTTGCCTGTACAACGGCAAAGAGAATGACTGGGGTAGGCGGAGCCTAGGAGGGATCATGTGACCAGCTTTGCTGGGCTCTTTGCCATTTCCTGTTGGGGAAGAGAATATCCCACAAGTAAGGATGACGCCGTGGACCGGACACACCTATGTTGGAGAAATCTTAAGTAACCAGTTTAAGCGCCAAGGGGGAGCGGAATTTCTAAAGACAGGCCTGATCCTAGACAGAGCCTGAACAAAGGACTGAATATCAGGAATCTCTGCAAGCTTCTTGTGTAACAGTACAGATAAAGTCGAAATCTGTTCCTTTAAGGAACTGGCGGCAAGTCCCTTCTCCAACCCATCTTGGAGGAAGGACAGAATCCAGAATACCCTAATCTTATGCCAGGGATATCCACATTCCTCAAACCAGGACAAGTAGGTCCTCCACACCTTATGAAAGATGCGACCAGTTTCCTGGTTTAAATAACAGTATCAATCACTCTCTCTGTAGGATTTGGTGGGATGGGAGATAATCTTTGGGAGGGTGTAAGGGGATATTAAAATCTCCTGCAATAAAGGTGGGTCCTTTAGTGATGTCTGTAATTTTGTTGAGGATATTTTTAAAGAATGCAGTTTGGTTGGTGTTTGGGGCATATATGTGACGGGTTTGCCATATAGTAAGCCTACCAGGCCTAGAAATCTGCCTTAAGAGTCTTTAGCGGATTGTATAAGCGTGAAAGGAATTGATTTATTGATAAAGATGCTAACTCCGCCTCTTTTAGAGTTGTTTGAACTATGGTAGTGGGTGGTAAAAGTCTTACCAAAATATTTGGGCTCTTTATTACGTTTAAAGTGTGTCTCCTGAAGAAAAAAAATATCCTCTTGTCTTCTGGATAGATCTAGCAGGGCTTTTGATCGTTTCTGGGTGAATTTAGACCCTTAGCATTCTGGGAAAGAAGGGTTAGCTTCTGAACTGCGTTTTTAGTATCGCTAGCCATCTATGTTGCAGGGGTGATAAAGGGCTATCTGGTACTTAAGGAAGGGGGACTTCACTGGTCTGCAGAGTGTGTGTAATAGTGAGTAGTTTCCTGCAAATGAGAACAATGCATTTAACGTACATTTCAACAATAGAAAAGTCATGGTAAACAAAATATTAACAAAACAAAACATGAAACTACCAACGGGGTAAACAAAAGGAGGGAAAACTCTCTTCCTATTATAGGGCATACATGAAAGTAATTAGGGGGTATGACCACTGTTAGCCCTAGAGTGTGTTGGTCTAGTAAAATCAATAGAGCAGAATATGCTGGCCAAAGGGGTTTTAGAACGGGAGGGGTAGGGGGGTAGAAGGGATGGAAGGGTGGGAAGGTTGGAACAGGGAAGGGAAGGGAGGCTGGGAGAATGGGGGTTATTGTACGGAGGTATAGTTATAAAGACCTGTAAAATGCAAAACGGTTACAAACACATGGTACATTTACTTGCCCGATCTGGCGGGGAGCTTTAGTAACGAGTCCGTACATTATACGAAGTCCTTACAGATTAAAGGTGAAGAAGGTATTAAACAGAGTGGGTCGATGAAGCGGGGTTGGAAGTAGTGTGGTTCCTAGGTGAGACCTTGATTGGTTTGTTCTTTCTTTGTAAGACTGTGTGCCATGATTCGGCTGGTGGATTTTGTCTCTTGGAGGGAGAAAACATGGTGTGGGAGGGGGACCTAGAAGGGGGGTCTAGGTCCAGTGTGGAACAAAAATTTGGGACATCCATTGGAGTCCTACATATATGGCAGGTATTGTTCCTGATGGTCCAGATATGCATCGGGAATCCCCAGCGATATGGGATCTTTTATTCCGTAATAAGGTGGTGATTGCAGTGTCCATGTTGAAAGGTCCTGGAAGAATTGCAAAACATTTCCTCTAAATCTCACAGGTTGATTCTTTCTGGATTGAGATAAGAGCATTTCTTTTTCTTGGAAGTTCTTGAAGCGGATTACAATGTCTCTGGGTGGCACTGAGTCCGGTGGCTTAAGCCTTAAAGTTCTGTGTGCTCTGACCCAAGGGATCTCTGCTGTATAGGAGGGGTCTTTTAGGTGCTGAATCAAGGCTTGAAGATAAACCGTAAAGTCTCTTGGTAACAGACTCAGGCACGCCTCCTGGAGTGAAACTATTGTTTCTTGCTGTGTGGCTAGCTGTTCCGTGAGTTGTTGAATATCTTCTTTCATGTTGTCTTGGTTACCTTTCCGAGGGTATGTATATCCTGCTTCATCTTGGCTAGTTCCTCTCTGATACATGACCGCACTATGTGTGATATCTTGTTTCGTGGGGAGATTTTTCAAGAGTGTTGTCGGCAGTTGTGAGTCTGCGGCTTGGGGCCTGCAGTGTTACGAGTCTTAAACAGCAAGTTTTTCTTTTTTCTTAAGATTGGTGGTAGACATATCTGTTGCGTCTGAGCTTTGTAGGACAGAGGACATTGTAAGAAGTTTGCCTGTCACAGGTTTCACTATCTTATCTTGTTTGTAGGCACGTCTAGTTGACATGTTATATGACGTGTGTATACCTGAACTGGTGTGACTGATAGTTCAGGACTCCAGTCCAAGGAACGCAGTGATGGAAAACTTCAGGGCAGTTACAGGTGAAAAAAGAAGCAGTTTTTGCTATTCCCAATATACTGGCAGTCATCAATCACTCTCTCAGAAAAACCTCTCTTGGCTAGGACTAAGAGTTCAATCACCACGCAGTCAGCCTCAGAGAATCGAGATTTTGATGTAGAAAGGGACCCTGAACCAGCAGATCTCTGCAACAAGGTAAACTCCATAGAAGAGACGATGACATCCCCACCAGATCTGCAAACCACATCCTCCGCGGCCACGACAGAGCAATTAGAATAGCCGAAGCTTGTTCCTCATTGATGCGGGCCACTACTTGAGGTAGAAGTGGCAACGGTAGAAATATGTTGTCTAGGTTGAACTCCCAAGGCACCGCTAAGGCATCTATCAGCTCTGCCTAGGGATCCCTGGACCGCGACCCGTATCTGGGTAGCTTGAAGATGGGTCTAGACGCCAAGAGATCCATCTCTGGCGTACCCCATCTGATGCAGATCTCTGCAAACACCTCGGAATGGAGAGATTATTCCATCGGATGAAATGATTGTCTGCTGAGAAAATCCGCTTCCCAGTTGACCACACCCAGAATGTGGATTGCTGATAGCGAACAGTTGTGGGTCTCCGCCCACTCCAGAATCCGAGATACTTCCCCAATGGCTAGGGAGCTTCTCGTTCCCCCCTGATGGTTGATGTAAGCCACCAAGATAATGTTATCCGACTGGAATCGGATGAATCTGGACGACCCCAGAAGGGGCCAAGCCCTCAGAGCGTTGAAGATCGCTCAAAGTTTTAGAATATTGATCAGGAGAAACGACTCCTCGAGTCCACCTGCCTTGTGCCTTCCTGGCACCCCAAACAGCTCCCCATCCTGACAGACTTGCGTCCGTGGTCACAATCTCCCAGGATGGTCTCAAGAAGGATGTCCCCTAGGACAGTTGGCCCGGACGGATCCACCCAGAGAGGGATTCCCTCGTTCGGTTGTCCAGAGAGATCTGTTGGAATAGGTCTCAGTGATAACCATTCCATTGTCTCAACATGCACAACTGAAGAGGTTCGAGATGGAACCTGGCGTATGGAATGAAATCTATGCTGGATACCATGAGCCCAATCACCTCCATACAACGGGCCACAGATGGCCTTGCGGAGGTCTGAAGGGCAAGACAGCTGGACGCAATCTTGCAACGTCTCTGATCTGTCAGGAATATCTTCATAGATATGGAATCTATTATCGTGCCAAGGAATTCCACTCTGTTGCTGGGAACCAGGGAATTCTCTTACGTTTAGCTTCCATCCATGGGATCGAAGGAGAAGAAGCAGAGCCCTCGAATGGTCCTCTGCGAGACTGTAGGATGGACCCTAGATCAGGATGTCGTCCAGATAAGGTGCCACTGCAATACCTCTGGCTCTCGCCATCACAAGCAGCACTACCAGAACCTTTCTTAGAGACTCTTGGGGCAGTTGCCAGGCCAAACGGTAGGGCCACAAACTGGAAGTGTTGGTCCAGAAATGATAATCTTAGGAACCTGAAGTTATCCTTGTGAGTTGGCACGTGAAGGTAAGCCTCCTTCAAATTTATTGTAGTCAGGAACTGTCCCTCTTTAACTAGGGGCAGAATAGACCTGATCGTCTCCATCTTGAACGATGGGACCAACAGAAACTTGTTTAGGCACTTTAGGTCTAGTATCGGACGAAACGTGCCTTTCTTTGGAACCACGAAAAGGTTTGAATACCCCCCCAGATCTCTTTCTGCCAGAGGTACTGGTACGATTACTCTGAGAGAGGAGAGATCCCTCACACACTCTAGAAAGGTGTCTCTTCTCTGGTCTTGATAGATTTGAAAGGAGGAATATGCCCCTGGGCGGATGAGTCTTGAATCCTATCCTGTAGTCCAGGGCGATGACCTCCAAAACCAAAGGGTCCTGAACGTCTCTCAACCAAGCCTCCGCAAAAAGATAGTCTGCCCCCTACGCGATCCGGACACCAATCGGGGGCAGCCCCTTCATGCCGATTTTGTCTCGGCGGACTTCTTGCTCTGCTTGGCTTTGTTCCAAGATTGAGCTGGTTTCCAAAATCTCTTGGACTGCTCGGATTTCACGGCGGGCTGCTGGCGTGGGGACTTGTCTGAACGAAAAGTAGACCCCTTAGGCTTATTTGTCTTATCCTGGGGTAGGGGAAAAAAAATTATGCTTACCTGATAAATTTCTTTCTTTTGCGATGTACCGAGTCCACGGTTTCATCCTTACTTGTGGGACATTATCCTTCCTAACAGGAAGCGGCAAAGAGAGCACCCACAGCAGAGCTGTCTATATAGCTCCCCCCTTAGCTCCACCCCCCAGTCATTCGACCGAAGGCAAAGGAAGAAAAAGGAGAAACTATAAGGTGCAGAGGTGACTGAAGTTTTCAATAAAAAATACTATCTGTCTTGAATAGACAGGGCGGGCCGTGGACTCTGTACATCGCAAAAGAATTTTTTTTTATCAGGTAAGCATAAATTTTGTTTCCTTTTGCAAGATGTACCGAGTCCACGGTTTCATCCTTACTTATGGGATACCAATACCAAAGCTTTAGGACACGGATGAAGGAAGGGACAAGACAGGAACCTAAACTGAAGGCACCACTGCTTGCAAAACTTTTCTCCCTAAAATAGCCCCCGAAGAAGCAAAAGTATCAAATTTGGAAAATTTGGAAAAGGTATGAAGCGAAGACCAAGTTGCAGCCTTACAAATTTGTTCAACAGAAGCATAATTTTTAAAAGCCCATGTGGAAGCTACCGCTCTAGTAGAGTGAGCTGTAATTCTTTCAGGAGGCTGCTGTCCAGCAGTCTCATAAGCCAATCGGATGATTCTTTTCAGCCAAAAGGAAAGAGAGGTAGCCGTAGCCTTTTGACCCCTACGCTTTCCAGAATAGACGACAAACAAAGAAGATGTTTGACGAAAATCTTTGGTTGCTTGCAAATAAAACTTCAAAGCATGAACCACGTTGCAAGTTGTGCAACAGACGTCCCTTCTTAGAAGGATTAGGACACAGAGAAGGAACAACAATTTCCTGTTTGATATTCCTGTCAGTAACAACCTTAGGGAGGAACCCAGGTTTGGTACGCAAAACCACCTTATCGGCATGTAAAACAAGATAAGGCGAGTCACATTGTAATGCAGATAGTTCAGAAACTCTTCGAGCTGAAGAGATAGCAACTAGAAACAGAACTTCCCAAGATAGAAGCTTAACATCTATGGAATGCAAAGGTTCAAACGGAACCCCTTGAAGAACTTTAAGAACTAAATTCAAACTCCATGGCGGAGCAACAGTTTTAAACACAGGCTTGATTCTAACTAAAGCCTGACAGAACGACTGAACGTCTGGAACATCTGCCAGACGCTTGTGCAGTAGAATTGATAAAGCAGATATCTGTCCCTTTAAGGAATTAGCTGATAGCCCCTTCTCCAATCCTTCTTGGAGAAAGGACAAAATCCTAGGAATCCTGATCTTACTCCACGAGTAGCCTTTGGATTCGCACCAATAAAGATATTTACGCCATATCTTATGAAAATTTTTCCTGGTGACAGGCTTTCGAGCCTGAATCAAGGTATCTATGACCGACTCAGAGAAACCCCGCTTGGATAAAATCAAGCGTTCAATCTCCAAGCGGTCAGCCGCAGAGAAACTAGATTTGGATGCTGGAACGGACCTTGACTCAGAAGGTCCTGTCTCAGTGGCAGAGTCCATGGTGGAAGAGATGACATGTCCACCAGGTTTGCATACCAAGTCCTGTGTGGCCACGCAGGTGCTATCAAAATCACCAAAGCTCTCTCCCTGTTTGACTCTGGCAATCAAACGAGGAAGGAAAGGAAATGGTGGAAACACATAAGCCAGGTTAAACGACCAGGGTACTGCTAGAGCATCTATCAGTACTGCCTGAGGATCCCTTGACCTGGACCCGTAACAAGTAAGTTTGGCGTTCTGACGAGACGCCATCAGATCCAATTCTGGTGAGCCCCATTGCTGAATCAATTGTGCAAACACCTCCGGATGGAGTTCCCACTCCCCCGGATGAAAAGTCTGCCGACTTAGAAAATCCGCTTCCCAGTTCTCCACTCCTGGGATATAGATTGCTGATAGATGGCAAGAGTGAGTCTCTGCCCATCAAATTATTCTGGTAACCTATATCATCGCTAGAGAACTCTTTGTTCCCGATGATTGCTATATGCTACAGTCGTGATATTGTCCGACTGGAATCTTATGAATCTGGCCGAAGCCAGCTGAGGCCACGCCTGAAGCGTGTTGAATATCGCTCTCAGTTCTAGAATATTTATCGGGAGGAGAGCCTCCTCCTGAGTCCACAAACCCTGTGCTTTCAGGGAATTCCAGACTGCACCCCAGCCCAATAGGCTGGAGTCCGTCACTATGACCCACGCTGGCCTGCAGAAACACATTCCCTGGGACAGAGGATCCTGTGACAACCACCAAAGAAGAGAGTCTCTGGTTTCTTGATCCAGATTTATCCGAGGAGATAAATCTGCATAATCCCCATTCCACTGTTTGAGTATGCATAGTTGCAGTGGTCTGAGATGCAAGCGAGCAAACGGAACTATGTCCATTGCCGCTACCATTAGTTCGATTAACTCAATACACTGAGCCACTGACAGCCAAGGAATGGAATGAAGAGCTTGGCAGGTGGTTAAAATCTTTGATTTCCTGACCTCCGTCAGAAAATTTTTCATGTCCACCGAATCTATCAGAGTTCCCAGGAATGGAACTCTTATGAGAGGGATAAGTGAACTCTTTTTTTACGTTCACCTTCCACCCGTGGGATCTTAGAAAAGCCAACACGATGTCCGTGTGAGATTTGGCTAGTTGGTAAGTCGACGCCTGAATTAAGATATCGTCCAGATAAGGCGCCACTGCTATGCCCCGCGGCCTTAGAACCGCCAGAAGGGACCCTAGCATCTTTGTGAAAATTCTGGGAGCTGTGGCCAACCCGAAAGGAAGAGCCACTAACTAGTAATACTTGTCCAGAAAGGCAAACCTGAGGAACTGGTGATGATCTTTGTGGATAGGAATGTGTAGATACGCATCCTTTAAGTCCACGGTGGTCATATATTGACCCTCCTGGATCATTGGTAAAATAGTCCGAATGGTCTCCATCTTGAATTTGTTTAGGATCTTGAAATCTAAAAATGGTCTGAAGGTTCCCTCTTTTTTGGGGACCACAGATTGGAGTAGAACCCCTGCCCTGTTTCCGGAACTGGGCAGATCACTCCCATGGTATATAGGTATTCTACACAGCGTAAGAACGCCTCTCTTTTTGTCTGGTTTACAGACAATTGAGAAACATGGAATCTCCTCCTTGGAGGAGAATCTTTGAAATCTAGAAGATACCCCTGGGTTACGATTTCTAAAGCCCAGGAGTCCTGAATGTCTCTTGCCCAAGCAAAGAGAGAAAGTCTGCCCCCTACTAGATCCGGTCCCGGATCGGGGGCTACCCCTTCATGCTGTCTTGGTGGTCCTTAATTTATTGAACCTATCCTGAGGAAGGGCGTGACCTTTTCCACCAGTAATATCAGAAATGATCTCCTTCAGGCCCGGCCCGAATAGGTTCTGTCCTTTGAAGGGGATGTTAAGAAGCTTAGACTTTGAAGTAACGTCTGCTGACCAGGACTTAAGCCATAGCGCCCTGCGCGCCAGAATGGCAAAACCTGAATTCTTAGCCGTTAGTTTGGTTAGATGAAAAACGGCGTCAGAAATAAAGGAATTAGCTAACTTGAGAGCTTTAATCCTGTCTAAAATATCATCTAACGGGGTCTCCACCTGTAGAGCCTCCTCAAGAGAATCGAACCAAAAAGCCGCTGCAGCAGTAACTGGGGCAATGCATGCAAGAGGATGGAGAATAAAACCTTGATGGATAAAAATTTTCTTAAGGAGACCCTCAAATTTTTTATCCATAGGATCTAAGAAAGCACAACTGTCCTCGACAGGGATAGTTGTACGCTTAGCTAGGGTAGAAACAGCACCCTCCACCTTGGGCACTGTCTGCCACAAGTCCCGTATAGCAACATCTATGGGAAACATCTTTTTAAAAGCAGGAGGGGGAGAGAACGGAACACCTGGTCTATCCCATTCCTTAGTAATAATTTCCGAGAACCTCTTAGGGACTGGAAAGACATCAGTGTAAACAGGCACTGCAAAATTTGACACACAAGGATAACAAGGGCACTATATAGGCAAGCTCCTCATTGGTTTGAATTATATAAGATACTATATTTTGTTTTAGTATCAATATATTATGTTTCTTTTGAGGAGTGGTGCTAGCATCTGGTACTGAATTTGCAGAACAATTGGGATAGAATCCCTGGAAAGAAATGCTATGTAGCACTCTCTGCCCAGACTGGGGTAGAGCCACTGGTACAATCTTAAAATTTAACTTTTATTGCTTACTTTAAAAATGGGTGAACATGAACAATTTAAAAACAGAATTTATGTTTACCTGATAAATTACTTTCTCCAACGGTGTGTCCGGTCCACGGCGTCATCCTTACTTGTGGGATATTCTCTTCCCCAACAGGAAATGGCAAAGAGCCCAGCAAAGCTGGTCACATGATCCCTCCTAGGCTCCGCCTACCCCAGTCATTCGACCGACGTTAAGGAGGAATATTTGCATAGGAGAAACCATATGATACCGTGGTGACTGTAGTTAAAGAAAATAAAATATCAGACCTGATTAAAAAACCAGGGCGGGCCGTGGACCGGACACACCGTTGGAGAAAGTAATTTATCAGGTAAACATAAATTCTGTTTTCTCCAACATAGGTGTGTCCGGTCCACGGCGTCATCCTTACTTGTGGGAACCAATACCAAAGCTTTAGGACACGGATGAAGGGAGGGAGCAAATCAGGTCACCTAAATGGAAGGCACCACGGCTTGCAAAACCTTTCTCCCAAAAATAGCCTCAGAAGAAGCAAAAGTATCAAACTTGTAAAATTTGGTAAAAGTGTGCAGTGAAGACCAAGTCGCTGCCCTACATATCTGATCAACAGAAGCCTCGTTCTTGAAGGCCCATGTGGAAGCCACAGCCCTAGTGGAATGAGCTGTGATTCTTTCAGGAGGCTGCCGTCCGGCAGTCTCGTAAGCCAATCTGATGATGCTTTTAATCCAAAAAGAGAGAGAGGTAGAAGTTGCTTTTTGACCTCTCCTTTTACCAGAATAAACAACAAACAAGGAAGATGTTTGTCTAAAATCCTTTGTAGCATCTAAATAGAATTTTAGAGCGCGAACAACATCCAAATTGTGCAACAAACGTTCCTTCTTCGAAACTGGTTTCGGACACAAAGAAGGCACGACTATCTCCTGGTTAATGTTTTTGTTAGAAACAACTTTTGGAAGAAAACCAGGTTTAGTACGTAAAACCACCTTATCTGCATGGAACACCAGATAAGGAGGAGAACACTGCAGAGCAGATAATTCTGAAACTCTTCTAGCAGAAGAAATTGCAACCAAAAACAAAACTTTCCAAGATAATAACTTAATATCAACGGAATGTAAGGGTTCAAACGGAACCCCCTGAAGAACTGAAAGAACTAAGTTGAGACTCCAAGGAGGAGTCAAAGGTTTGTAAACAGGCTTGATTCTAACCAGAGCCTGAACAAAGGCTTGAACATCTGGCACAGCTGCCAGCTTTTTGTGAAGTAACACAGACAAGGCAGAAATCTGTCCCTTCAAGGAACTTGCAGATAATCCTTTCTCCAATCCTTCTTGAAGAAAGGATAGAATCTTAGGAATTTTTACCTTGTCCCAAGGGAATCCTTTAGATTCACACCAACAGATATATTTTTTCCATATTTTGTGGTAAATTTTTCTAGTTACAGGCTTTCTGGCCTGAACAAGAGTATCAATAACAGAATCTGAGAACCCTCGTTTTGATAAGATCAAGCGTTCAATCTCCAAGCAGTCAGTTGGAGTGAGACCAGATTCGGATGTTCGAACGGACCTTGAACAAGAAGGTCTCGTCTCAAAGGTAGCTTCCATGGTGGAGCCGATGACATATTCACCAGATCTGCATACCAAGTCCTGCGTGGCCACGCAGGAGCTATCAAGATCACCGATGCCCTCTCCTGATTGATCCTGGCTACCAGCCTGGGGATGAGAGGAAACGGCAGGAATACATAAGCTAGTTTGAAGGTCCAAGGTGCTACTAGTGCATCTACTAGAGTCGCCTTGGGATCCCTGGATCTGGACCCGTAGCAAGGAACCTTGAAGTTCTGCCGAGAGGCCATCAGATCCATGTCTGGAATGCCCCACAGTTGAGTAATTTGGGCAAAGATTTCCGGATGGAGTTCCCACTCCCCCGGATGTAATGTCTGACGACTCAGAAAATCCGCTTCCCAATTTTCCACTCCTGGGATGTGGATTGCAGACAGGTGGCAGGAGTGAGTCTCCGCCCATTGAATGATTTTGGTCACTTCTTCCATCGCCAGGGAACTCCTTGTTCCCCCCTGATGGTTTATGTACGCAACAGTCGTCATGTTGTCTGATTGAAACCGTATGAATTTGGCCTTTGCTAGCTGAGGCCAAGCCTTGAGAGCATTGAATATCGCTCTCAGTTCCAGAATATTTATCGGTAGAAGAGATTCTTCCCGAGACCAAAGACCCTGAGCTTTCAGGGATCCCCAGACCGCGCCCCAGCCCATCAGACTGGCGTCGGTCGTGACAATGACCCACTCTGGTCTGCGGAAGGTCATCCCTTGTGACAGGTTGTCCAGGGACAGCCACCAACGGAGTGAGTCTCTGGTCCTCTGATTTACTTGTATCTTCGGAGACAAGTCTGTATAGTCCCCATTCCACTGACTGAGCATACACAGTTGTAATGGTCTTAGATGAATGCGCGCAAAAGGAACTATGTCCATTGCCGCTACCATCAAACCTATTACTTCCATGCACTGCGCTATGGAAGGAAGAGGAACGGAATGAAGTGTTTGACAAGAGTTTAGAAGTTTTGTTTTTCTGGCCTCTGTCAGAAAAATCCTCATTTCTAAGGAGTCTATTATTGTTCCCAAGAAGGGAACCCTTGTCGACGGAGATAGAGAACTCTTTTCCACGTTCACTTTCCATCCGTGAGATCTGAGAAAGGCCAGAACTATGTCCGTGTGAGCCTTTGCTTGAGGAAGGGACGACGTTTGAATCAGAATGTCGTCCAAGTAAGGTACTACTGCAATGCCCCTTGGTCTTAGCACCGCTAGAAGGGACCCTAGTACCTTTGTGAAAATCCTTGGAGCAGTGGCTAATCCGAAAGGAAGCGCCACGAACTGGTAATGCTTGTCCAGGAATGCGAACCTTAGGAACCGATGATGTTCCTTGTGGATAGGAATATGTAGATACGCATCCTTTAAATCCACCGTGGTCATGAATTGACCTTCCTGGATGGAAGGAAGAATTGTTCGAATGGTTTCCATTTTGAACGATGGAACCTTGAGAAACTTGTTTAAGATCTTGAGATCTAAGATTGGTCTGAACGTTCCCTCTTTTTGGGGAACTATGAACAGATTGGAGTAGAACCCCATCCCTTGTTCTCCTAATGGAACAGGATGAATCACTCCCATTTTCAACAGGTCTTCTACACAATGTAAGAATGCCTGTCTCTTTATGTGGTCTGAAGACAATTGAGACCTGTGGAACCTCCCCCTTGGGGGAAGCCCCTTGAATTCCAGAAGATAACCTTGGGAGACTATTTCTAGTGCCCAAGGATCCAGAACATCTCTTGCCCAAGCCTGAGCGAAGAGAGAGAGTCTGCCCCCCACCAGATCCGGTCCCGGATCGGGGGCCAACATTTCATGCTGTCTTGGTAGCAGTGGCAGGTTTCTTGGCCTGCTTTCCCTTGTTCCAGCCTTGCATTGGTCTCCAGGCTGGCTTGGCTTGAGAAGTATTACCCTCTTGCTTAGAGGACGTAGCACTTGGGGCTGGTCCGTTTCTACGAAAGGGACGAAAATTAGGTTTATTTTTGGCCTTGAAAGACCTATCCTGAGGAAGGGCGTGGCCCTTACCCCCAGTGATATCAGAGATAATCTCTTTCAAGTCAGGGCCAAACAGCGTTTTCCCCTTGAAAGGAATGTTAAGGAGTTTGTTCTTGGAAGACGCATCCGCTGACCAAGATTTCAACCAAAGCGCTCTACGCGCCACAATAGCAAACCCAGAATTCTTCGCCGCTAACCTAGCCAATTGCAAAGTGGCGTCTAGGGTGAAAGAATTAGCCAATTTGAGAGCACGGATTCTGTCCATAATCTCCTCATAAGGAGGAGAATCACTATCGATCGCCTTTACTAGCTCATCGAACCAGAAACACGCGGCTGTAGTGACAGGGACAATGCATGAAATTGGTTGTAGAAGGTAACCTTGCTGAACAAACATCTTTTTAAGCAAACCTTCTAATTTTTTATCCATAGGATCTTTGAAAGCACAACTATCTTCTATGGGTATAGTGGTGCGTTTGTTTAAAGTAGAAACCGCTCCCTCGACCTTGGGGACAGTCTGCCATAAGTCCTTTCTAGGGTCGACCATAGGAAACAATTTTTTAAATATGGGGGGAGGGACGAAAGGAAAACCGGGCCTTTCCCATTCTTTATTTACAATGTCCGCCACCCGCTTGGGTATAGGAAAAGCTTCTGGGAGCCCCGGGACCTCTAGGAACTTGTCCATTTTACATAGTTTCTCTGGGATGATCAAATTCTCACAATCATCCAGAGTGGATAATACCTCCTTAAGCAGAGCGCGGAGATGTTCCAACTTAAATTTAAATGTAATCACATCGGGTTCAGCTTGTTGAGAAATTTTCCCTGAATCTGAAATTTCTCCCTCAGACAAAACCTCCCTGGCCCCCTCAGACTGGTGTAGGGGCATTTCAGAACCATTATCATCAGCGTCCTCATGCTCTTCAGTATCTAAAACAGAGCAGTCGCGCTTACGCTGATAAGTGGGCATTTTGGCTAAAATGTTTTTGATAGAATTATCCATTACAGCCGTTAATTGTTGCATAGTAAGGAGTATTGGCGCGCTAGATGTACTAGGGGCCTCCTGAGTGGGCAAGACTCGTGTAGACGAAGGAGGGAATGATGCAGTACCATGCTTACTCCCCTCACTTGAGGAATCATCTTGGGCATCATTTTCAGTGTCACATAAATCACATTTATTTAAATGAGAAGGAACCTTGGCTTCCCCACATTCAGAACACAGTCTATCTGGTAGTTCAGACATGTTAAACAGGCATAAACTTGATAACAAAGTACAAAAAACGTTTTAAAATAAAACCGTTACTGTCACTTTAAATTTTAAACTGAACACACTTTATTACTGCAATTGCGAAAAAGTATGAAGGAATTGTTCAAAATTCACCAAAATTTCACCACAGTGTCTTAAAGCCTTAAAAGTATTGCACACCAAATTTGGAAGCTTTAACCCTTAAAATAACGGAACCGGAGCCGTTTTTAACTTTAACCCCTTTACAGTCCCTGGTATCTGCTTTGCTGAGACCCAACCAAGCCCAAAGGGGAATACGATACCAAATGACGCCTTCAAAAAGTCTTTTCTATGTATCAGAGCTCCTCACACATGCGACTGCATGTCATGCTTCTCAAAAACAAGTGTGCAATACCGGCGCGAAAATGAGGCTCTGCCTATGATTAGGGAAAGCCCCTAGAGAATAAGGTGTCTAAAACAGTGCCTGCCGATATTATTTAACAAAAATACCCAGATTAAATGATTCCTCAAGGCTAAATATGTGTAATATATGAATCGATTTAGCCCAGAAAATGTCTACAGTCCTAATAAGCCCTTGTGAAGCCCTTATTTACTGTCTGAATAAAAATGGCTTACCGGATCCCATAGGGAAAATGACAGCTTCCAGCATTACATCGTCTTGTTAGAATGTGTCATACCTCAAGCAGCAAAAGACTGCTCACTGTTCCCCCAACTGAAGTTAATTCCTCTCAACAGTCCTGTGTGGAACAGCCATGGATTTTAGTAACGGTTGCTAAAATCATTTTCCTCATACAAACAGAAATCTTCATCTCTTTTCTGTTTCAGAGTAAATAGTACATACCAGCACTATTTTAAAATAACAAACTCTTGATTGAATAATAAAAAACTACAGTTAAACACTAAAAAACTCTAAGCCATCTCCGTGGAGATGTTGCCTGTACAACGGCAAAGAGAATGACTGGGGTAGGCGGAGCCTAGGAGGGATCATGTGACCAGCTTTGCTGGGCTCTTTGCCATTTCCTGTTGGGGAAGAGAATATCCCACAAGTAAGGATGACGCCGTGGACCGGACACACCTATGTTGGAGAAAGACACTATCTCTAATTGCCAACAACAATTCTCTCTAGTTTTTACTAATTCGAGAGACCGATTAGTCTTTATATTATTATGAGTTATGTAACTGGACTAATCAGTGCTCCCTTATTTACGTAAAGTGGGGGTATTGGGAGCCTTGTAGTGGGTATCTGTGGCGTTTGATTTCTCATACCATTATTGAGGCTGGTATTAGTGTTTAATTTGTTTATTTTAGCCTTGGATGGCAGGAGGGATTTTCAAGCTTTGTTCTCATGTATATGCAGACTCTAGTTGTAAAGCTCTTGATGTTATTGGAATTCACTTCCCTTTATTCGGTTAGTGTACAAATGACCCAATTTTTATATCAATTATGCTTAAAGGATGTGTATTGTGTTTTCCACTTATATTCTTTCTATACTTTGCATTTTTTCACTACTTCATTGTTCTATTCCCCATGTGGGGTGGATCTTATAGTGAATTTGAACAAACGTTTCACTGATAAGTTCAGTGGCAATACAGTTGTGCTCTCACCGCTTGAAAGTAAAGCGGTGTAGCCTGTGTTTTTTTTACACACTGTTGGGTGATTCTTTAAATACTAGCGTCTACATGCGTGCATATCTTTATGTTAATAACATTTTTGGTGAGCTCCCCAGTTTGCAATGTTCCCTTTATTGTTACACTTCTTTTTGTTACTAGCTAGTATCTTTTTGTTACATATGTTCCACAATACGCATTGTGTGGTTTTAAGGAGATACTGTCAATATACAATCTCACAGTATCCGCCACTCAAATCCTTTTTAGAATTCAGAGGCTGATTATAATTTTATTCTTGTTGATAGTGGCTGGTTACTCTGTGTTACATCTATTTTGCAACACGTATTGTGTAATTATAAGCCGGTACTGTTGGTACACAATGTTACAACATTATGTCTCCTATTGGGGACTCAGGGGCTAATTGTGATTATATTTGCAGCATCCAATCCCTAACTGCCACTATAGGCTGTCTTTTCTGCGATTAGGCTTGATAGTCTTATCACTAATACGGGGTATTATGCAGTTGCAATTGTGCTAGCACCACTGCTTTTTGTGTAGCTGCATTCCCGTTAACCTCATTAGAATGCTCTGTTAGCTATTGCTCAGAATACTATTAACTTGTAATTTTGCTTAAGTTATTTTCACACTCAGACATTTTTAACGCTAACATGCACTCACACACTTGTGCCAAAATATAATTGACACCAACACCCCTTTTCTATTCGATTTGGCAATTGAGATAGATAAAGTTAAAAAACATTTAACACACTAATGGGACCCCATCGTCCCATGCAACCCCCCTGACGCGTTTCGCCAGTTACGGCTTTATCAAAGGTGGCGGGCCGCCGATTTTCAAAATATTTATTTATTTTCCTTTGCGGAAGTTCCGCCTCTCCCGTGTTTTCATTCACTGGTATCGGCTGTCACTCACGTGTGCACAGCCTATTGGGATCAATGTATACAATCTCTTACTTTATTTTAAGGTCGACTTCTGATTTCAAGTGTTAAGGTGGACATATTTCCTTCGATCATCTTTTCCTATACTCGCATTTATCATTGCATCACATTAATTTTTATGTACCCTAAACAAAAGGTTGTATTATGATATTGTGTTTGTGATCTATTTGAGGCTTTATTCTGTGATTAATTGCTAGTTTGGATATCACAGTGAATGTCTTTTTACTTTTCATTATCGGTTCTTCATTTTTATCATCTAATGTAAGAATTCACTGTTTACTTATAATGAAAGATACCGGACAGTAGTTGGGATTTTATAATTATGGCCTTTCGCTATTTCTTATTGTCCTAGTAGTAATATAATTCTCTACTGTACTATATAAGGTAATTTAATTGCTTATTGCATGGGGTTTTTTTTCCATGAAATTTGATTTTTAATTTTTGATTTTTATATCCTCTTCTCTTTCAATGAACCTGTTGTCTGTGTAAACCACATATTTTCCTTGAAAGTAATAAGGAGAGAGAAGCCATCACCATTTGATATATTGGTAATTTTATATCTCTCCCTTGAAATTTTATCTATGTGTTTGCAATTTTCCATTCCATGTGCATTTCAATGATTACTGTAGAATCAACTATTCTGTGTTGTGTATTTCTGCGTGGTAAATAGTAGCATTATGTTATGATGTGACTGCCTCTTTTGTTTTATATTTTAGTGACTTTTAATATTAATTGTTTTTTTGTGTGTGATGTGAATTGCTGCGTTTTTATACTTGTATTTTGATTTATTATCAAAAATTTGAATCATTTCTCTGCTTCCATTATGTAAAATGACTTTGTTGTTATATTTACTTTAGCTGTGTTTATGTGATCATATTGAAGGCACTGCAAAATATTTGTCCATTTTACACAATTTCTCTGGAACTACAATGGGATCACAGTCATCCAGAGTCGCTAAAACCTCCCTGAGCAATAAGTGGAGGTGTTCAAGCTTAAATTTAAAGGCTGTCATTTCAGAACCGGACTGAATTAACGTCTTCCCTGAATCTGAAATCTCATCCTCAGATAGCAACTCCCTTGCCGCGGCTTCAGAGCATTGTGAGGGTATATCAGACATAGCTACTAAAGCGTCAGAACGCTCTGTATTTGTTCTAGCCCCAGAGCTGTCTTGCTTTCCTTGTAACCCTGGCAGTTTGGACAATACCTATGTGAGGGTATTAGTCATAACTGCCGCCATGTCTTGTAAGGTAAACGCATTGGACGCGCTAGATGTACTTGGCGTCACTTGAGCGGGAGTTATAGGTTCTGACACGTGGGGAGAGCTAGATGGCATAACCTCCCTTTTGTCAGTCTGAGAAACCTCTGGTGATAAATCTTTAAATGCCATAATATGGTCTTTATAATTTATAGAAATGTCAGTACATTTGGTACACATTCTAAGAGGGGGTTCCACAATGGCTTTTCTAAAGATATTGAACAAAAAGTTTCCTCTATGTCAGACATGTTTAACAGACTAGTAATGAGACCAGCAAGCTTGGAAAACACTTTAATAGATGTGAAACAACAATTAAACAAAAACGGTACTGTGCCTTTAAGAGAAAAAAACTAAGACATAAACTGCAAAACAGTGTTAAAAAGTAGTAAACTCTTCGAAATTTTTACAGTGTGTATAAGGGACTAAAGCAGCATTGCACCCACTTGCAAATGGATGATTAACCCTTTAGGACCCAAACCGGATTTGAAAAACGTTAAAAAACGTTAAACAGTTAAACACCTTGCCACAGCTCTGCTGTGGCTCCTACCTGCCCTCAAATACGATTTAGGGAAGAAATAAGCCCTCTATAGTGGTCCTCAGATGCCAGAGGACTCCTTTGGGGAAGCTGGATGTCTCAGTCTGAATAAGAACTGTGCATCTAGAGCGCGAAAATAGGCCCCTCCCACCATGCACTTGATGTCAGAAGGCCTTAAGAAAATACTCCTAGGAGTATCTGACTAGCCATGTGGAAACTAGGCCCCAAAAAAACGATTTATCACCCTCAGAGAAAAAAACGTTATTTCTATATAACATGTAAACGTTTTGACACTAAGAAATATGAGTATTAACATGAATATTACCCTTTTTTGTAAGCATGATCCCAGTCGTTAAATCACTGCATCAGGCTTACCTCAATTATACAAGGCTGTGTCAGCATTTTCTAGATCTTATCTCTCTAGAAATAAATATACTGAACATACCTCAAAGCAGGTAATCTGCAAACCGTTCCCCCAACTGAAGTCTTTCCCATACTCTTCAGTTATGCGTGAGAACAGCAATGGACCTTAGTTACAAACCGCTAAGATCATCAACCTCCAGGCAGATTCTTCTTCTAATTTCTGCCTGGGAGTAAAACAGTACTACGCCGGTACCGTTTAAAAATAACAAATTCTTGATTGAAGGTAAAAACTACACTAAGTCACCACATATCTCTTATACTTCCTATCTTGTCAAGAGTTGCAAGAGAATGACTGGGGGTGGCAGTCAGGGGAAGAGCTATATAGACCGCTCTGCTGTGGGTGTCCTCTTGCAACTTCCTGTTGGGAAGGAGAATATCCCACAAGTAATGGATGAACCCGTGGACTGGATACACCTTACAAGAGAAAAAAAGAATTTATGCTTACCTGATAAATTACTTTCTCTTGTGGTGTATCCAGTCCACGGGTTCATCCTTTACTTGTGGGATATTCTCCTTCCTAACAGGAAGTGGCAAAGAGAGCACACAGCAGAGCTGTCCATATAGCTCCCCCTCTAGCTCCACCTCCCACTCATTCGACCGGAGGTTAGGAAGAAAAAGGAGAAACCATAGGGTGCAGGGGTGACTGTAGTTTAAACTAAAAATCTACCTGACTAATAGCCAGGGCGGGCCGTGGACTGGATACACCACAAGAGAAAGTAATTTATCAGGTAAGCATAAATTCTGTTTTCTCTTGTAAGGTGTATCCAGTCCACGGGTTCATCCTTTATTTGTGGGATACCAATACCAAAGCTTTAGGACACGGATGAAGGGAGGGAACAAGACAGGTACCTTAAACCGAAGGCACCACTGCTTGCAAAACCTCTCTCCCAAAAATAGCCTCCGAAGAAGCAAAAGTATCGAATTTGGAAAATTTGGAAAAAGTATGCAGCGAAGACCAAGTCGCTGCCTTACAAATCTGTTCAACAGAAGCCTCATTTTTAAAAGCCCATGTGGAAGCCACTGCTCTGGTAGAATGAGCAGTAATTGTTTCAGGAGGCTGCTGGCCAGCAGTCTCATAGGCCAAACGGATTATACTGTTCAGCCAAAAGGAAAGAGAGGTAGCGGTCGCCTTCTGACCTCTCCTCTTACCAGAATAGATAACAAAGAAGTTGTTTGTCTGAAATCCTTAGTTGCTTGTAAATAGAACTTTAAAGCACGAACCACATCAAGATTGTGTAACAGACGTTCCTTCTTAGCAGAAGGATTAGGACACAGAGAAGGAACAACAATTTCCTGGTTAATATTCTTATTAGACACAACCTTAGGAAAAAAAACGGGTTTGGTACGCAAAACTACCTTATCTGCATGAAAAACCAGGTAAGGTGAATCACACTGTAAAGCAGATAACTCTGAAACTCTTCAAACAGAAGAGATAGCTACCAAAAACAAAAAACTTTCCAAGATAACAGCTTAATATCTATGGAATGTAAAGGTTCAAACGGAACCCCTTGCAGAACTGAAAGAACTAAATTCAGACTCCATGGCGGAGCCACAGGTCAATAAACAGGCTTGATTCTGACTAAAGCCTGGGTAAACGCTTGAACGTCTGGTACCTCCGCCAAAAGTTTGTGTAAAAGAATAGACAAAGCAGATATCTGTCCTTTTAAGGAACTAGCTGACAATCCTTTCTCCAACCCATCTTGGAGAAAAGACAATATCCTGGGAATCCTAATCTTACTCCATGAGTAACCCTTGGATTCGCACCAACAAAGATATTTTCGCCAAATCTTATGGTAGATTTTCCTGGTGACAGGCTTTCTAGCCTGAATCAGGGTATAGATAACCGACTCAGAGAAACCACGCTTTGATAGAATTAGGCGTTCAATCTGCAAGCAGTCAGACGCAGAGAAATTAGATTTGGATGTTTGAAAGGACCTTGAAGTAGAAGGTCCTGCCTCATTGGCAGAGTCCATGGTGGAACGGATGACATGTCCACTAGGTCTGCATACCAGGTCCTGCGTAGCCACGCAGGCGCTATTAGGATCACCGACGCCCTCTCCTGCTTGATTCTGGCAACCAGAGGGAGGAGAGGAAACGGTGGAAACACATAGGCCAGATTGAAGGACCAAGGCGCTGCTAGAGCATCTATCAACACCGCCTGGGGATCCCGGGACCTGGACCCATAAAGAGGAAGTTTGGTATTCTGACGGGACGCCATCTGATCCAATTCTGGAGTGCCCCATAGCTGAGTCAGCTGGGCAAATACCTCCGGGTGGAGTTCCCACTCCCCCGGATGAAAAGACTGACGACTTAGAAAATCCGCCTCCCAGTTGTCTACTCCTGGGATGTGAATTGCTGAGAGGTGGCAAGAGTGATCCTCCGCCCATCTGATTATTTTGGTTACTTCCATCATTGCTAGGGGACTACTTGTTCCCCCTTGATGGTTGATGTAAGCTACAGTCGTGATGTTGTCAGACTGAAATCTGATGAATTTGGCCGCAGCTAGCTGAGGCCATGCCTGAAGAGCGTTGAATATCGCCCTCAGTTCCAGAATGTTTATCGGGAGAAGAGCTTCTTCCCGAGACCATAAGCCCTGAGATTTCAGGGAGTCCCAGACTGCACCCCAGCCCAACAGACTGGCGTCAGTCGTTACGATGATCCACTCTGGTCTGCGGAAACACATTCCCTGAGACAGGTGATCCTGAGACAACCACCAGAGAAGAGAATCTCTGGTCCCCAACTGTATTTGAGGAGACAAATCTGCATAATCCCCATTCCACTGTTTGAGCATGCATAGTTGCAGTGGTCTGAGGTGTATCCGAGCAAAAGGGACTATGTCCATTGCCGTTACCATTACCATTAGTCCGATTGTCTCCATGCACTGAGCTACAGATGGCCGAGGAATGGAATGAAGAGCAAGTGGTTAAGAGTTTTAACTTTCGGACCTCCGTCAGAAATATTTTAATTTCTACCGAGTCTAATAGAGTTCCTAGGAAGGAAACCCTTGTGAGGGGGGAGAGAAAACTCTTTTTGATGTTCACCTTCCACCCGTGAGACCTCAGAAAGGCCAATACAATTTCAGTGTGAGACTTGGCTCTTGGCTCTACACAGCGTAAGAACGCCTCTTTCTTTGTCTGGTCTGAAAACAAATGAGAAATGTGGAACCTTCCCCTTGGAGGGGAGTCCTTGAATTCTAGAAGATATCCCTGGGATACAATCTCTAAGGCCCAAGGATCGTGTACGTCTCTTGCCAGGCCTGAGCGAAGAGAGAGAGTCTGCCCCCTACTAGATCCGGTCCCGGATCGGGGGCTACCCCTTCATGCTGTCTTGGAGGCAGCTGCAGGCTTCTTGGCCTGTTTACCCTTGTTCCAGCCCTGGTAAGGTTTCCAGGCTGCCCTGGGTTGTGAAGTGTTACCCTCTTGCTTCTTAAAGGACTTGTCCTTAGGGAGAGCATGGCCTTTTCCCCCAGTGATTTTTGAGATAATTTCTTTCAATTCAGGCCCGAAAAGGGTCTTTCCTTTGAAAGGAATGTTCAGTAGTTTGGATTTTGACGACACATTGGCTGACCAGGACTTTAGCCATAGCGCCCTGGGCGCCAAAATGGCGAAACCTGAATTCTTTGCCGCTAACTTAGCTAGTTGGAAAGCGGCATCTGTGATAAAAGAATTAGCCAGCTTAAGAGCCCTAATTCTGTCCATAATGTCCTCATATGAGGTCTCCGTCTGGAGCGCCTCTTCCAGCGCCTCGAACCAGAAAGCAGCTGCAGTAGTTACAGGAACAATGCACGCTATAGGTTGGAGAAGAAAACCTTGATGAACAAAAATTTTCTTAAATAAACCCTCTAATTTTTTATCCATAGGGTCTTTAAAAGCACAACTGTCCTCAATTGGTATGGTTGTGCGTTTAGCAAGTGAAGAAACAGCCCCCTCCACCTTAGGGACCATCTGCCACGAGTCCCCCGTTGAGCCAGATATGGGGAACATTTTCTTAAAAACAGGAGGGGGAACAAACTGAATACCTGGTCTATCCCACTCCCTAGTTACTATATCCGCAATCCTCTTAGGGACAGGGAACACATCAGTGTAAACAGGAACTTCTAGGTACTTGTCCATTTTACACAATTTCTCTGGAACCACCAAAGGGTCGCAGTCATCCAGAGTAACTAATACCTCCCTGAGCAGTAATCAGAGGTGTTCTAGTTTAAATTTAAAAGCCAATGTATCTGAGTCTGTCTGAGGAGCAACCTTCCCCGAATCGGAAATTTCTCCCTCAGACAGCACATCCCTCGCCCCCATTTCAGAGCGTTGTGAGTGTATA
Organism: Bombina bombina; assembly: GCF_027579735.1. NCBI lineage: Eukaryota > Metazoa > Chordata > Amphibia > Anura > Bombinatoridae > Bombina > Bombina bombina. The sequence goes on along the minus strand of NC_069499.1, from coordinate 143,589,430 downwards.
TCGGATACGGCTACCAAAGCGTCAGAATGCTCAGGATCTGTTCTTAAAACAGAGCTATCATGCTTTGCAGGTAACACGGGCAGTTTAGATAATAACTGCCGCCAAGTCTTGCAAGGTAAAAGAGTTAGACGCACTAGAGGTGCTAGGCGTCGCTTGAGCGGGCGTAACTGGTTGTGACACTTGGGGAGAGGTTAACGGGCTAACCCCATTACCTTCTGTCTGAGAATCATCTTGGGACACATTTTTAAGTGCAACAATATGGTCTTTAAAGTGTATAGACATATCAGTACAAGTGGGACACATTCTGAGAGGGGGTTCCACCATGGCTTCTAAACACATTGAACAAGGATTTTCCTTAGTGTCAGACATGTTTAACAGACTAGTAGTAAGACAAACAGGCTTAGAAATCACTTTAATCAAGTAAAAACACACTTTGCAAAAAAACATTACTGTGCCTTTAAGAGATAAAAAAGGCACACAATTTTCCAAAACAGTGAAAAATGCAGCAAACTTTTCAAAATTTTCACAGTATGTACCTAAAGCATTGGTAAGATTGCACAACTAGCAAGAAAAACGATTAACCCCTTAATGCCCAAACCGGATCAATAGCAAGCTAACAACCGGTTAAACCAACTTCAGCATCTTGCCACAGCTCTGCTGTGGCCCTACCTGCCCTTAGGGACCAGATTTGTGGGGAAAAAACTTCTTATAGGCCCTCAAATTCCAGCAGGACCCTCCATGTGAAAACAGCCTGAAGACCTAGTCAAGCTAACTGCACATCTGAGGCGCGAGATTAGGCCCCTCCCACCTTACTCCGGTGCTGTGAGGCCTAAAGAAACACTCATAAGTGTTTTAATAATAGCCATATGGGTAACAACCCCTGAAAGAAACCCTAAAGAACCTTCAAAGTGTCTCAAAAAAACGATATTTACTAGTAAAAACCGTTTGCCATAAAATAGTGTCAACCAGCATAAATTAGCCCTGTTATGTAAGCTTGCAATTCCATACTTAGTCTCAAATAAAGCTTACCCTTCCCTCATGGGGATCTTATCAGTCCTTTTCTAGCATTATCACAGTCTTGTCTAGAAATAAATGACTGAACATACCTTATTGCAGCCTAACCTGCAAACCGTTCCCCCCAACTGAAGTTTTCTTGTACTCCTCAGTCCTGTGTGGGAACAGCAGTGGATTTTAATTACAACATGCTAAAATCATTTTCCTCCCTGCAGAAATCTTCATCTCTTGTCTGCTAGAGAGTAAATAGTACACACCGGTACCATTTAAAATAACAAACTTTTGCTTGTAGAACAAAAACTACAAATCTAACACCACATTCACTTTACCCTTCCGAGAGGGACCCTACTGCTTAGAGTCGGCAAAGAGAATGACTGGGGGGTGGAGCTAGAGGGGGGCTATATGGACAGCTCTGCTGTGTGCTCTCTTTGCCACTTCCTGTTAGGAAGGAGAATATCCCACAAGTAAAGGATGAACCCGTGGACTGGATACACCTTACAAGAGAAATAGTTATATTTTGAATCTATCACATGTACCTTTATATACAGATATACCTCTAATTTGCATTTCACTCATTTTGCTTCCACATTGAGTGTATTTTCTACCCACATCAGACGTATCTAGGGTTGAGATAAGTATTTTCAGAAGTTACCACCCACAATCAGCGACACAAGTCAAAGATCCAAGCCTGCTGACAAGGAAAAACGCCATACTATAGGAGGTGCATGCTGAAATTAGCCCTCAGAGAGATGCCGCCGAGAAACACCTGGGAGACCACGGTAATCTCATGCAAGAATTGAATTCGTTCTTCCTACCGAAAATGGAATATCTTCAGGCAGCAATGGATACCCTCACAAGTGAAGTTTGGCAATATGCCACAAGACTCGCTACAGTGGAAACAAGAATCTCTGATGTGGAGGATAGGCAACCAGAAGCAAATGCCTCACTTCAGCAGCTAATTAGGCACAATAAATCTCTGCAGGAGAGAGAGTTGAAGATTTGGAGAATTGCAGCCGTCGCAACTATTTGCGCATAGTGGTAGTCCCTGAGAGGGTTAAAGGCAAAGACCTACTGGCCTTTACAGCTTTGATCATCCCAAAAACTCTGGGTATCCTACAAGATATTTTATCTCTTGATGTGCAAAGGGTGCATAGAATCGGCCCAGAGCGCAACTTGGAGAACAAAGACAGACCTAGGCAAGTAATTTACAAATGCCTTAATTTTCAAGAGAAATTAAGAATCCTCAGGGTTTACAGAGCACAACGCGAAGTGTTATACAAAGGTCATTGCCTGTTGCTCTTTCAGAACTATTCCTCGGATGTATCAAGACAACGTAAACAATTTGCACATTTGTGCACTCGCCTTCACCAACAGGGTCGTCAGGTGGCACTGCTCTACCCGGCCAAGCTCTGTTTACAGACGACTAATGGACTCAAGTACTTCCACTCTCCTCAAGCACTTATAAGAAACTCATTTAGCAACTGAGAGACTACAAGAAGATGATTGAATCGTTGCCCTCTTCCTAACTACAGTCACGTTACTATGTTTATGCCTTTATTTGTGAATTAGTAATGATATACTCATTGCATAATTTGTATTTATATTGGCCTCAAATTCTGAGGTCCTGTTTTTGGTTCCAAGAGTTAACTAATTCTTTCCTGTTTATTATTATCTACATGTTCTACATTACCTTGTGGTTCACACAATTTGGGGGAGCGTTTGGCCTATATAGGCCCTTTTAAATTAGTTTTAGCCTCAAAATAAGTCTAACGTGGAAACTGATGTTAGGTTTGTATTGGCCCACAATGGGTTCTTATAAACCCCTTACTGGTTTATTACTAAGGGAAGTGATATTGTTTATATTTATAATGTTCACTATCCAGCGACCACAAACGCTTAAAAACATAATTTATGTAAGAACTTACCTGATAAATTCATTTCTTTCATATTGGCAAGAGTCCATGAGCTAGTGACTTATGGGATATACAATCCTACCAGGAGGGGCAAAGTTTCACAAACCTCAAAATGCCTATAAATAACCCCCTCACCACACCCACAATTCAGTTTAACGAATAGCCAAGTAGTGGGGTGATAAAGAAAGTAGTAAAACGCATCAACAAAGAAATTTTGAAATAATTGTGATTTATACAAAAAATCATAACGACCATAAAAAGGGTGGGTCTCATGGACTCTTGCCAATATGAAAAATTAATTTATCAGGTAAGTTCTTACATAAATTATGTTTTCTTTCATGTAATTGGCAAGAGTCCATTAGCTAGTGACGTATAGGATAGAAATACCCAAGATGTGGAACTCCACACAAGAGTCACTAGAGAGGGAAGGATAAAATAAAAACAGAAATTTTCCACTGAAAAAATTAAATCCACAACCAAAACAATAAGTTTCTCATAAATGAAAGAAAAAAAACTTAACACATAAGCAGAGGAATCAAACTGAAACAGCTGCCCGAAGAACTTTTCTACCAAAAACTGCTTCCAAAGAGGCAAATACATCAAAACGGTAGAATTAAGTAACTGTATGCAAAGAAGACCAAGTTGCTGCTTTGCAAATCTGATCAACTGAAGCTTCATTCTTAAAAGGCCACAAAGTGGAGACTGATCTAGTAGAATGAGCTGTAATTCTGAGGCGGGACCTGACCCGACTCCAAATAAGCCTGATGAATCAAAAGCTTAAACCAAGATGCCAAGGAAATAGCAGAAGCCTTCTGACCTTTCCTAGAACCAGAAAAGATAATAGACTAGAAGTCTTCCTGAAATCATTAGTAGCTTCAACATATTTCAAAGCTCTTACCACATCCAAAGAATTCTTAGGATTAGGACACAAAGAAGGGACAACAATTTCTCTATTAATGTTGTTAGAATTCCCAACCGTAGGTAGAAATTTAAATGAAGTCTGCAAAACTGCTTTTTCCTGATGGAAAATCAGAAAAGGAGATTCACAAGAGAGAGCAGATAATTCAGAAACTCCTCTAGCAGAAGAGATGGCCAAAAGGAACAACACTTTCCAAGAAAGTAGTTTAATGTCCAAAGAATGCATAGGCTCAAACGGAGGAGACTGTAAAGCCTTCAAAACCAAATTAAGACTCCAAGGAAGAGAGATTGATTTAATGACAGGCTTGATATGGACCAAAGCCTGTACAAAACAGTGAATATCAGGAAGTTTAGCAATCTTTCTGTGAAATAAAACAGAAAGAGCAGAGATTTGTCCCTTCAAGGAACTTGCAGACAAACCCTTATCCAAACCATCCTGAAGAAACTGTAAAATTATAGGAATTCTAAAAGAATGCCAGGAGAATTCATGAGAAGAACACCATGAAATATAAGTCTTCCAAACTCAATAATAAATCTTCCTAGAAACAGATTTACGAGCCTGTAACATAGTATTAATCACTGGGTCAGAGAAACCTCTATGACTAAGCACTAGGCGTTCAATTTCCATACCTTCAAATTTAATAATTTAAGATCCTGATGGAAAAACAGACCTTGAGACAGAAGGTCTGGCCTTAATGGAAGTGGCCAAGGTTGGCAACTGGACATCCGAACAAGATCCGCATACCAAAACCTGTGAGGCCATGCTGGAGCTACCAGCAACACAAATGATTGTTCCATGATGATCTTGGAAATCACTCTTGGAAGAACCAGAGGCGGGAAGATATAAGCAGGTTGGTAAGCAGGTTGGTAACAACAAGGAACTGCTAACGCATCCACTGCTTCCGCCTGAGGATCCCTAGGTAGCTTCTTGTTTAGATGGGAAGCCATCAGATCTATTTCTGGAAGACCCCACATCTGAACAATCCGAGAAAACACATCTGGATGGAGCGACCACTCCCCCGGATGTAAAGTCTGACGGCTGAGATAATCCGCTTCCCAATTGTCTATACCTGGGATATGAACCACAGAAATTAGACAGGAGCTGGGTTCCGCCCAAGCAAGTATCTAAGATACTTCTTTCATAGCTTGGGGACTGCGAGTCCCACCCTGATGATTGACATATGCCACAGTTGTGATATTGTCTGTCTGAAAACAAATGAACGGCTCTCTTTTCAACAGAGGCCAAACTTGAAGAGCCCTGAAAATAGCACTGAGTTCTAAAATATTGATTGGTAACCTCGCATCTTGAGATTTCCAAACCCCTTGTGCTGTCAGAGATCCCCAGACAGCTCACCAACCTGAAAGACTTGCATCTGTTGTGATCACAGTCCAGGTTGGACGAACAAAAGAGGCCCCTTGAACTATAAGATGGTGATCTAACCACCAAGTCAGAGAGAGTCGAACATTGGGATTTAAGGATATTAATTGTGATATCTTTGTATAATCCCTGCACCATTGGTTAGGCATACAAAGCTGGAGGGGTCTCATATGAAAATGAGCAAAGGGGATCGATCCGATGCTGCAGTCATGAGACCTAAAACTTCCATGCACAAAGCTACTGAATTTTAAATCGTCTCTTGTCTGTTAGAGTCATGGACACTGAATCTATCTGGAAACCTAAAAAGGTGACCCTTGTCTGAGGAATCAAAAAACTTTTTGCTAAATTGATCCTCCAACCATGTCTTTGAATTAACCACACTAGTTGATTCGTGTGAGATTCTGCAGAATGTAAAGACTGAGCTAGTACCAAGATATCGTCCATATAAGGAACCACCTCCATAAGAGGCAAAGTTTGTAAAACTGAATTGTGGGTGTGGTGAGGGGTGTATTTATAGGCATTTGAGGTTTGGGAAACTTTGCCCCTCCTGGTAGGATTGTATATCCCATACGTCACTAGGCTCATGGACTCTTGCCAATTACATGAAAGAAAAGCAATTTTTAAAATGCAGCAAATTATACCTTAACCAGCAATTAGCTGCATTTTGAACAAAACCTAGGTTACAGACCTCTCTAAAAAGCAACAGGGACAAAAAAAAAGCAACTGGGGTTTAATAGTTTAATTTTTCCCCCCTCCTGACTGGTTTCCTTCTTTGAATTTTACTTCCACTGTATAAAACCCATCTCACACTACAAGTGTAACTCCTATGACCAGTGAATTTTGGAACAATTGTGTAAACCATCTAAAAAACAAAACAAAAAAAAGATACACACACCAAAGAAACCAGCAAAAAAACAAACTAACAGACACGTTGCTTATTTAGAGTTCCCATAGTAGGTTACATAAATAGCTGAAAACAGCACGCAACAAATTACAAAAGATCGTTAAAAACAGTGTTGTACCTTATACATATGTGACTAACCTAATAATCATGTAAGCCTCTGAGATTTGTAATGATATATATATATATATATATATATATATATACACACACAGGTAGCCCTCAGTTTACGCTGGGGTTAGGTTCCAGAAGGAATGGTTGTAAATTGAAACCCTTGTAAATTGAAACCCAGTTTATAATGTAAGTCAATGGGAAGTGAGGGAGTTAGGTTCCAGGCCCCTCTCAAAATTGTCATAAGTAACACCTAATACATTATTTTTAAAGCTTTGAAATTAAGACTTTAAATGCTAAACAACATTATAAACCTAATAAAATAATCACATAACACAGAATATATAAATAAACTAAGTTAAATGAACAAAAACATTTGCTAAACAGCATTATAAACCTAATAAAATAATCACACAACACAGACTTCACTTGCATTTTTCTGCAAACAGTTATTTCTATGCATTCCAATCTGGACTGATTTATAGACAGGAAGATCTTGTTCTTTTGAAATCTGCTTGATAGCTCAGGTCTGGTTAAACTGATTAATTTCAGCTTGCTTGGCTTTGCTGCAACACAAGCGGACAGCTCCACCTACTGGCTATTTTAATAAAACAGAATTTATGTTTACCTGATAAATTACTTTCTCCAACGGTGTGTCCGGTCCACGGCGTCATCCTTACTTGTGGGATATTCTCTTCCCCAACAGGAAATGGCAAAGAGCCCAGCAAAGCTGGTCACATGATCCCTCCTAGGCTCCGCCTACCCCAGTCATTCGACCGACGTTAAGGAGGAATATTTGCATAGGAGAAACCATATGGTACCGTGGTGACTGTAGTTAAAGAAAATAAATTATCAGACCTGATTAAAAAAACCAGGGCGGGCCGTGGACCGGACACACCGTTGGAGAAAACATAATTTATGCTTACCTGATAAATTCCTTTCTTCTGTTGTGTGATCAGTCCACGGGTCATCATTACTTCTGGGATATAACTCCTCCCCAACAGGAAATGCAAGAGGATTCACCCAGCAGAGCTGCATACAGCTCCCCCCCTCTACGCCAGTCCCAGTCATTCGACCAAGAATCAACGAAAAAGGAGTAACCAAGGGTGAAGTGGCGACTGGAGTATAATTTAAAAGATATTTACCTGCCTTAAAACAGGGCGGGCCGTGGACTGATCACACAACAGAAGAAAGGAATTTATCAGGTAAGCATAAATTATGTTTTCTTCTGTTATGTGTGATCAGTCCACGGGTCATCATTACTTCTGGGATACCAATACCAAAGCAAAAGTACACGGATGACGGGAGGGATAGGCAGGCTCATTATACAGAAGGAACCACTGCCTGAAGAACCTTTCTCCCAAAAATAGCCTCCGAAGAAGCAAAAGTGTCAAATTTGTAAAATTTGGAAAAAGTATGAAGCGAAGACCAAGTTGCAGCCTTGCAAATCTGTTCAACAGAGGCCTCATTCTTAAAGGCCCAAGTGGAAGCCACAGCTCTAGTGGAGTGAGCTGTAATTCTTTCAGGAGGCTGCTGTCCAGCAGTCTCATAGGCTAAACGTATTATGCTACGAAGCCAAAAAGAGAGAGAGGTAGCAGAAGCTTTTTGACCTCTCCTCTGTCCAGAATAAACGACAAACAGGGAAGAAGTTTGGCGAAAATCTTTAGTTGCCTGCAAGTAGAACTTGAGGGCACGAACTACATCCAGATTGTGTAGAAGACGTTCCTTCTTTGAAGAAGGATTTGGACACAAGGATGGAACAACAATCTCTTGATTGATATTCCTGTTAGTGACTACCTTAGGTAAGAACCCAGGTTTAGTACGCAGAACTACCTTGTCTGAGTGAAAAATCAGATAAGGAGAATCACAATGTAAGGCTGATAACTCAGAGACTCTTCGAGCCGAGGAAATAGCCATTAAAAACAGAACTTTCCAAGATAACAATTTTATATCAATGGAATGAAGGGGTTCAAACGGAACACCCTGTAAACGTTAAGAACTAAGTTTAAACTCCATGGCGGAGCAACAGCTTTAAACACAGGCTTGATCCTAGCTAAAGCCTGACAAAAGGCCTGGACGTCTGGATTTTCTGACAGACGCCTGTGTAACAAGATGGACAGAGCTGAAATCTGTCCCTTTAATGAACTAGCTGATAAACCCTTTTCTAAACCTTCTTGTAGAAAGGACAATATCCTAGCGATCCTAACCTTACTCCAGGAGTAACCTTTGGATTCGCACCAGTATAGGTATTTACGCCATATTTTATGGTAAATCCTTCTGGTAACAGGCTTCCTAGCCTGTATCAGGGTATCAATAACCGACTCAGAAAAACCACGTTTTGATAAAATCAAGCGTTCAATTTCCAAGCAGTCAGCTTCAGAGAAGTTAGATTTTGATGTTTGAATGGACCCTGTATCAGAAGGTCCTGTCTTAGAGGTAGAGACCAAGGCGGACAGGATGACATGTCCACTAGATCTGCATACCAAGTCCTGCGTGGCCATGCAGGCGCTATTAGAATCACTGATGCTCTCTCCTGTTTGATTTTGGCAATCAATCGAGGAAGCAGCGGGAAGGGTGGAAACACATAAGCCATCCCGAAGTTCCAAGGTGCTGTCAAAGCATCTATCAGAACCGCTCCCGGATCCCTGGATCTGGACCCGTAGAGAGGAAGTTTGGCGTTCTGGCGAGACGCCATGAGATCTATCTCTGGTTTGCCCCAACGTCGAAGTATTTGGGCAAAGACCTCCGGATGAAGTTCCCACTCCCCCGGATGAAAAGTCTGGCGACTCAAGAAATCCGCCTCCCAGTTCTCCACTCCCGGGATGTGGATTGCTGACAGGTGGCAAGAGTGAGACTCTGCCCAGCGAATTATCTTTGATACTTCCATCATTGCTAGGGAGCTTCTTGTCCCTCCCTGATGGTTGATGTAAGCTACAGTCGTGATGTTGTCCGACTGAAACCTGATGAACCCCCGAGTTGTTAATTGGGGCCAAGCCAGAAGGGCATTGAGAACTGCTCTCAATTCCAGGATGTTTATTGGAAGGAGACTCTCCTCCTGATTCCATAGTCCCTGAGCCTTCAGAGAATTCCAGACAGCGCCCCAACCTAGTAGGCTGGCGTCTGTTGTTACAATTGTCCAGTCTGGCCTGCTGAATGGCATCCCCCTGGACAGGTGTGGCCGATAAAGCCACCATAGAAGAGAATTTCTGGTCTCTTGATTCAGATTCAGAGTAGGGGACAAATCTGAGTAATCCCCATTCCACTGACTTAGCATGCACAATTGCAGCGGTCTGAGGTGTAGGCGTGCAAAAGGTACTATGTCCATTGCCGCTACCATTAAGCCGATCACCTCCATGCATTGAGCTACTGACGGGTGTTGAATGGAATGAAGGACACGGCATGCATTTTGAAGCTTTGTTAACCTGTCTTCTGTCAGGTAAATCTTCATTTCTACAGAATCTATAAGAGTCCCCAAGAATGGAACTCTTGTGAGAGGAAAAAGAGAACTCTTCTTTTCGTTCACTTTCCATCCATGCGACCTTAGAAATGCCAGAACTAACTCTGTATGAGACTTGGCAGTTTGAAAGCTTGAAGCTTGTATTAGAATGTCGTCTAGGTACGGAGCTACCGAAATCCCTCGCGGTCTTAGTACCGCCAGAAGGGCACCCAGAACCTTTGTGAAGATTCTTGGAGCCGTAGCCAATCCGAATGGAAGAGCTACAAACTGGTAGTGCCTGTCTAAGAAGGCAAACCTTAGATACCGGTGATGATCTTTGTGAATCGGTATGTGAAGGTAAGCATCTTTTAAATCCACTGTGGTCATGTACTGACCCTTTTGGATCATGGGTAAGATTGTCCGAATAGTTTCCATTTTGAACGATGGAACTCTTAGGAATTTGTTTAGAATCTTTAAATCTAAGATTGGCCTGAAAGTTCCCTCTTTTTTGGGAACCACAAACAGGTTTGAGTAGAACCCTTGTCCTTGTTCCGACCGCGGAACCGGATGGATCACTCCCATTAATAACAGATCTTGTACACAGCGTAGAAACGCTTCTTTCTTTATCTGGTTTGTTGACAACCTTGACAGATGAAATCTCCCTCTTGGGGGAGATAATTTGAAGTCTAGAAGGTATCCCTGAGATATGATCTCTAGCGCCCAGGGATCCTGAACATCTCTTGCCCAGGCCTGGGCGAAGAGAGAAAGTCTGCCCCCCACTAGATCCGGTCCCGGATCGGGGGCTCTCGGTTCATGCTGTCTTTGGGGCAGCAGCAGGTTTCCTGGCCTGCTTGCTCTTGTTCCAGGACTGGTTAGGCTTCCAGCCTTGCCTGTAACGAGCAACAGCTCCCTCCTGTTTTGGTGCAGTGGAGGTTGATGCTGCTCCTGTTTTGAAATTCCGAAAGGGACGAAAATTAGACTGTCTAGCCTTAGCTTTGGCTTTGTCTTGAGGTAGGGCGTGGCCCTTACCTCCTGTAATGTCAGCGATAATTTCTTTCAAACCGGGCCCAAATAAAGACTGCCCCTTGAAAGGTATATTAAGTAATTTGGACTTAGAAGTAACATCAGCTGACCAGGATTTTAGCCACAGCGCCCTACGTGCCTGTATGGCGAATCCTGAGTTCTTAGCCGTAAGTTTGGTTAAATGTACTACGGCCTCCGAAATGAATGAATTAGCTAGTTTAAGGACTCTAAGCCTGTCCGTAATGTCGTCTAGCGTAGATGAACTAAGGTTCTCTTCCAGAGACTCAATCCAAAATGCTGCCGCAGCCGTAATCGGCGCGATACATGCAAGGGGTTGCAATATAAAACCTTGTTGAACAAACATTTTCTTAAGGTAACCCTCTAATTTTTTATCCATTGGATCTGAAAAAGCACAGCTATCCTCCACCGGGATAGTGGTACGCTTAGCTAAAGTAGAAACTGCTCCCTCCACCTTAGGGACTGTTTGCCATAAGTCCCGAGTGGTGGTGTCTATTGGAAACATCTTTCTAAATATTGGAGGGGGTGAGAACGGCACACCGGGTCTATCCCACTCCTTAGTAACAATTTCAGTTAGTCTCTTAGGTATAGGAAAAACGTCAGTACTCGCCGGTACCGCAAAGTATTTATCCAACCTACACAGTTTCTCTGGTATTGCAACGGTGTTACAATCATTGAGAGCTGCTAAGACCTCCCCTAGTAATACACGGAGGTTCTCCAATTTAAATTTAAAATTTGAAATATCTGAATCCAATCTGTTTGGATCAGAACCGTCACCTACAGAATGAAGCTCTCCGTCCTCATGCTCTGCAAGCTGTGACGCAGTATCAGACATGGCCCTAGTATTGTCAGCGCACTCTGTTCTCACCCCAGAGTGATCACGCTTGCCTCTTAGTTCTGGTAATTTAGACAAAACTTCAGTCATAACAGTAGCCATATCTTGTAATGTTATCTGTAATGGCCGCCCAGATGTACTAGGCGCCATAATATCACGCACCTCCCGGGCGGGAGATGCAGGTACTGCCGCGTGAGGCGAGTTAGTCGGCATAACTCTCCCCTCGCTGTTTGGTGAAATTTGTTCAAATTGTACAGATTGACTTTTATTTAAAGTAGCATCAATACAGTTAGTACATAAATTTCTATTGGGCTCCACCTTGGCATTGGAACAAATGACACAGATATCTTCCTCTGAGTCAGACATGTTTAACACACTAGCAATAAACTTGCAACTTGGTTATAATCTTTTTTAGCAAAAACGTACTGTGCCTCAAAGAGGTACTAAACGATTAAATGACAGTTGAAATAATGAACTGAAAAACAGTTATAGCATCAAACTTTAAAACAACACAACTTTTAGCAAAGGTTTGTTCCCATTAGAAAAATAACAATAATTAAATTTGACATAAAAATTACAGAGCAACGTTTTTATTCACAGTCAATATAAAATTCTCACAGCTCTGCTGAGAGAATCTACCTCCCTCCAAAGAAGTTTGAAGACCCCTGAGATCTGTCAGAGATGAACCGGATCATGCAGGAAATATAAGAGTAACTGACTGGAATTTTTTGATGCATAGCAAAGATCGCCAAAAACGGCCCCTCCCCCTCACACACAGCAGTGAAGAGAAACGAAACTGTCACAATTAAAACCAAACAACTGCCAAGTGGAAAATAATGCCCAAATATTTATTCACTCAGTACCTCAGAAATGTAAACGATTCTACATTCCAGCAAAAACGTTTAACATGATAAATACTTATTAAAAGGATTAGTGACTTTTAACAGAGTAGTTCCGGTGAAATACCATCCCCAGAATACTGAAGTGTATACATACATGTCATAACGGTATGGCAGGATTTTCTCATCAATTCCATTCAGAAAATAAAAACTGCTACATACCTCAATGCAGATTCATCTGCCCGCTGTCCCCTGATCTGAAGCTTTTACCTCCCTCAGATGGCCGAGAACAGCAATATGATCTTAACTACTCCGGTTAAAATCATAGTAAAAAACTCTGGTAGATTCTTCCTCAAACTCTGCCAGAGAAGTAATAACACGCTCCGGTGCTATTGTAAAATAACAAACTTTTGATTGAAGTCATAAAAACTAAGTATAATCACCATAGTCCTCTCACACATCCTATCTAGTCGTTGGGTGCAAGAGAATGACTGGGACTGGCGTAGAGGGGGGGAGCTGTATGCAGCTCTGCTGGGTGAATCCTCTTGCATTTCCTGTTGGGGAGGAGTTATATCCCAGAAGTAATGATGACCCGTGGACTGATCACACATAACAGAAGAAAGTAATTTATCAGGTAAACATAAATTCTGTTTTCTCCAACATAGGTGTGTCCGGTCCACGGCGTCATCCTTACTTGTGGGAACCAATACCAAAGCTTTAGGACACGGATGAAGGGAGGGAGCAAATCAGGTCACCTAAATGGAAGGCACCACGGCTTGCAAAACCTTTCTCCCAAAAATAGCCTCAGAAGAAGCAAAAGTATCAAACTTGTAAAATTTGGTAAAAGTGTGCAGTGAAGACCAAGTCGCTGCCCTACATATCTGATCAACAGAAGCCTCGTTCTTGAAGGCCCATGTGGAAGCCACAGCTCTAGTGGAATGAGCTGTGATTCTTTCGGGAGGCTGCCGTCCGGCAGTCTCGTAAGCCAATCTGATGATGCTTTTAATCCAAAAAGAGAGAGAGGTAGAAGTTGCTTTTTGACCTCTCCTTTTACCGGAATAAACAACAAACAAGGAAGATGTTTGTCTAAAATCCTTTGTAGCATCTAAATAGAATTTTAGAGCGCGAACAACATCCAAATTGTGCAACAAACGTTCCTTCTTTGAAACTGGTTTCGGACACAGAGAAGGTACGATAATCTCCTGGTTAATGTTTTTGTTAGAAACGACTTTTGGAAGAAAACCAGGTTTAGTACGTAAAACCACCTTATCTGCATGGAACACCAGATAAGGAGGAGAACACTGCAGAGCAGATAATTCTGAAACTCTTCTAGCAGAAGAAATTGCAACTAAAAACAAAACTTTCCAAGATAATAACTTAATATCAACGGAATGTAAGGGTTCAAACGGAACCCCCTGAAGAACTGAAAGAACTAAATTGAGACTCCAAGGAGGAGTCAAAGGTTTGTAAACAGGCTTAATTCTAACCAGAGCCTGAACAAAGGCTTGAACATCTGGCACAGCTGCCAGCTTTTTGTGAAGTAACACAGACAAGGCAGAAATCTGTCCCTTCAGGGAACTTGCAGATAATCCTTTTTCCAATCCTTCTTGAAGGAAGGATAGAATCTTAGGAATCTTAACCTTGTCCCAAGGGAATCCTTTAGATCCACACCAACAGATATATTTTTCCCAAATTTTGTGGAAATCTTTCTAGTTACAGGCTTTCTGGCCTGGACAAGAGTATCGATAACAGAATCTGAGAATCCTCGCTTCGATAAGATCAAGCGTTCAATCTCCAAGCAGTCAGCTGGAGTGAAACCAGATTCGGATGTTCGAACGGACCCTGAACAAGCAGGTCTCGTCTCAAAGGTAGCTTCCAAGGTGGAGCCGATGACATATTCACCAGATCTGCATACCAAGTCCTGCGTGGCCACGCAGGAGCTAAGAAGATCACCGACGCCCTCTCCTGATTGATCCTGGCTACCAGCCTGGGGATGAGAGGAAACGGCGGGAACACATAAGCTAGTTTGAAGGTCCAAGGTGTTACTAGTGCATCCACTAGAGCCGCCTTGGGATCCCTGGATCTGGACCCGTAGCAAGGAACTTTGAAGTTCTGACGAGAGGCCATCAGATCCATGTCTGGAATGCCCCACAGCTGAGTGACTTGGGCAAAGATTTCCGGATGGAGTTCCCACTCCCCCGGATGCAATGTCTGACGACTCAGAAAATCCGCTTCCCAATTTTCCACTCCTGGGATGTGGATAGCAGACAGGTGGCAGGAGTGAGACTCCGCCCATAGAATGATTCTGGTCACTTCTTCCATCGCTAGGGAACTCCTTGTTCCCCCCTGATGGTTGTCTGATTGAAACCGTATGAACTTGGCCCTCGCTAGCTGAGGCCAAGCCTTGAGAGTATTGAATATCGCTCTCAGTTCCAGAGTATTTATCAGTAGAAGAGATTCTTCCCGAGACCAAAGACCCTGAGCTTTCAGGGATCCCCAGACCGCGCCCCAGCCCATCAGACTGGCGTCGGTCGTGACAATGACCCACTCTGGTCTGCGGAATGTCATCCCTTGTGACAGGTTGTCCAGGGACAGCCACCAACGGAGTGAGTCTCTGGTCCTCTGATTTACTTGTATCTTCGGAGACAAGTCTGTATAGTCCCCATTCCACTGACTGAGCATGCACAGTTGTAATGGTCTTAGATGAATGCGCGCAAAAGGAACTATGTCCATTGCCGCTACCATCAACCCGATCACTTCCATGCACTGAGCTATGGAAGGAAGAGGAACAGAATGAAGTATCCGACAAGAGTCTAGAAGTTTTGTTTTTCTGGCCTCTGTCAGAAAAATCCTTATTTCTAAGGAGTCTATTATTGTTCCCAAGAAGGGAACCCATGTTGACGGAGATAGAGAACTCTTTTCCACGTTCATCTGAGAAAGGCCAGGACAATGTCCGTGTGAGCCTTTGCTTGAGGAAGGGACGACGCTTGAATCAGAATGTCGTCCAAGTAAGGTACTACAGCAATGCCCCTTGGTCTTAGCACCGCTAGAAGGGACCCTAGTACCTTAGTGAAAATCCTTGGAGCAGTGGCTAATCCGAAAGGAAGCGCCACGAACTGGTAATGCTTGTCCAGGAATGCGAACCTTAGGAACCGATGATGTTCCTTGTGGATAGGAATATGTAGATACGCATCCTTTAAATCCACCGTGGTCATGAATTGACCTTCCTGGATGGAAGGAAGAATAGTTCGAATGGTTTCCATCTTGAACGATGGAACCTTGAGAAACTTGTTTAAGATCTTGAGATCTAAGATTGGTCTGAACGTTCCCTCTTTTTTGGGAACTATGAACAGAATGGAGTAGAACCCCATCCCTTGTTCTCTTAATGGAACAGGATGAATCACTCCCATTTTTAACAGGTCTTCTACACAATGTAAGAATGCCTGTCTTTTTATATGGTCTGAAGACAACTGAGACCTGTGGAATCTCCCCCTCGGGGGAAGTCCCTTGAATTCCAGAAGATAACCTTGGGAGACTATTTCTAGCGCCCAAGGATCCAGAACATCTCTTGCCCAAGCCTGAGCGAAGAGAGAGAGTCTGCCCCCCACCAGATCCGGTCCCTGATCGGGGGCCAACATTTCATGCTGTCTTGGTAGCAGTGGCAGGTTTCTTGGCCTGCTTTCCCTTGTTCCAGCCATGCATTGGTCTCCAAGCTGGCTTGGCTTGAGAAGTATTACCCTCTTGCTTAGAGGACGTAGCACTTTGGGCTGGTCCGTTTCTACGAAAGGGACGAAAATTAGGTTTATTTTTTGCCTTGAAAGGCCGATCCTGAGGAAGGGCGTGGCCCTTACCCCCAGTGATATCAGAGATAATCTCTTTCAAGTCAGGGCCAAACAGCGTTTTCCCCTTGAAAGGAATGTTAAGTAGCTTGTTCTTGGAAGATGCATCAGCCGACCAAGATTTTAACCAAAGCGCTCTGCGCGCCACAATAGCAAACCCAGAATTCTTAGCCGCTAACCTCGCCAATTGCAAAGTGGCGTCTAGGGTGAAAGAATTAGCCAATTTGAGAGCATTGATTCTGTCCATAATCTCCTCATAAGGAGGAGAATCACTATCGACCGCCTTTATTAGCTCATCGAACCAGAAACATGCGGCTGTAGCGACAGGGACAATGCATGAAATTGGTTGTAGAAGGTAACCCTGCTGAACAAACATCTTTTTAAGCAAACCTTCTAATTTTTTATCTATAGGATCTTTGAAAGCACAACTATCCTCTATGGGTATAGTGGTGCGTTTGTTTAAAGTGGAAACCGCTCCCTCGACCTTGGGGACTGTCTGCCATAAGTCCTTTCTGGGGTCGACCACAGGAAACAATTTTTTAAATATGGGGGGGAGGGACGAAAGGAATACCGGGCCTTTCCCATTCTTTATTAACAATGTCCGCCACCCGCTTGGGTATAGGAAAAGCTTCTGGGAGCCCCGGCACCTCTAGGAACTTGTCCATTTTACATAGTTTCTCTGGGATGACCAACTTGTCACAATCATCCAGAGTGGATAATACCTCCTTAAGCAGAATGCGGAGATGTTCCAACTTAAATTAAAATGTAATCACATCAGGTTCAGCTTGTTGAGAAATGTTCCCTGAATCAGTAATTTCTCCCTCAGACAAAACCTCCCTGGCCCCATCAGACTGGGTTAGGGGCCCTTCAGAAATATTATTATCAGCGTCGTCATGCTCTTCAGTATCTAAAACAGAGCAGTCGCGCTTACGCTGATAAGTGTTCATTTTGGCTAAAATGTTTTTGACAGAATTATCCATTACAGCCGTTAATTGTTGCATAGTAAGGAGTATTGGCGCGCTAGATGTACTAGGGGCCTCCTGAGTGGGCAAGACTCGTGTAGACGAAGGAGGGAATGATGCAGTACCATGCTTACTCCCCTCACTTGAGGAATCATCTTGGGCATCATTGTCATTGTCACATAAATCACATTTATTTAAATGAATAGGAATTCTGGCTTCCCCACATTCAGAACACAGTCTATCTGGTAGTTCAGACATGTTAAACAGGCATACACTTGATAACCAAGTACAAAAAACGTTTTAAAATAAAACCGTTACTGTCACTTTAAATTTTAAACTGAACACACTTTATTACTGCAATTGCGAAAAAACATGAAGGAATTGTTCAAAATTCACCAAATTTTCACCACAGTGTCTTAAAACCTTAAAAGTATTGCACACCAAATTTGGAAGCTTTAACCCTTAAAATAACGGAACCGGAGCCGTTTTTATATTTAACCCCTTTACAGTCCCTGGAATCTGCTTTACTGAGACCCAACCAAGCCCAAAGGGGAATACGATACCAAATGATGCCTTCAGAAAGACTTTTCTATGTATCAGAGCTCCACACACATGCAGCTGCATGCCATGCTGTTCTCAAAAACAAGTGCGCCATACCGGCGCGAAAATGAGGCTCTGACTATGATTAGGGAAAGCCCCTATAGAATAAAGTGTCTAAAACAGTGCCTGCCGATATTATTTTACAAAAAATACCCAGATTAAATGATTCCTCAAGGCTAAATATGTGTTAAATATGATCGATTTAGCCCAGAAAAAGTCTACAGTCTTAATAAGCCCTTGTGAAGCCCTTATTTACGATCGTAATAAACATGGCTTACCGGATCCCATAGGGAAAATGACAGCTTCCAGCATTACATCGTCTTGTTAGAATGTGTCATACCTCAAGCAGCAAGAGACTGCTCACTGTTCCCCCAACTGAAGTTAATTGCTCTCAACAGTCCTGTGTGGAACAGCCATGGATTTTAGTGACGGTTGCTAAAATCATTTTCCTCATACAAACAGAAATCTTCATCTCTTTTCTGTTTCTGAGTAAATAGTACATACCAGCACTATTTCAAAATAACAAACTCTTGATTGAATAATAAAAACTACAGTTAAACACTAAAAAACTCTAAGCCATCTCCGTGGAGATGTTGCCTGTACAACGGCAAAGAGAATGACTGGGGTAGGCGGAGCCTAGGAGGGATCATGTGACCAGCTTTGCTGGGCTCTTTGCCATTTCCTGTTGGGGAAGAGAATATCCCACAAGTAAGGATGACGCCGTGGACCGGACACACCTATGTTGGAGAAATGCACTGCTTCTCAATGCTTTTCAATAGCAGTCACATGCCTGGAAAAAAAGGTTGTTATTCTGAAACAGTGTAAATTGAACCGTTGTAAAACGAGGGCCACCTGTATATATATATAAATATATATATATCTCATTTCATTTATAGGTGTAGCAACACAGATTGTTCCAGCAGAGAAAAGGTAAGAACTTAAATGGTTTTGCTATTTTTTGTCCCCAGATTCCTTTAACAATGTGTCGGCCTCCAAGGAAATAGTGGTGGGTGCCTTATTTTGAAGAATTGGCAAACAGGTACTTATGATCCTTAACCACAGAAATCGTAACCAACCATCAAACCTTGTGAGTTTTTAAAAATCTACTGAAAGTGTAAAGTATGATGTCTGAAGTAAAACAGGAAAACATTACATACAAATGCGTACCTTGGCAAGATGAAACCAGGGCCAGGGTCTTCAGGGCCAGGTATAAAAACAAATCGGCTACTGTAAAAAACAAAAAGGTTGATAGGTTTATTTAAAATAAATAATTTATATAAAAAAAGGAATTGTACTTTTACAATACTGGTGCTGAGGCCAGATAAAATTGATTCACTCTATATACCCATAAAGGCTATTTTTTAACTAAAACATTTTAATCTGCGTCTAAAAACAGTGTTGTACCTTATAGAAGGGTCAAGTAAATTAGATGAATTTTAGATGTGTAGCTATGTTTTAAAGGGAGAGGCAGACTATAGGACGGTAAAAAAAGCGATTTATGAGTATACGGTATGAGGAGAGAAGAGACTAGAGGGAGAACAAAAAATATGTGCAGACAGCATTTATTGCTTTGCATATAGATTTACAAGACAAACATGTTGTTCTTAAAAAAATATGCCTTTGGTAATGTGGTGTTTTTCACGTGTCCTTGCATGCAGAGTTTGACTGAGACGATATTTAAACATTTCTATTAGAAAGAATATAAAAGGGACAGTATGCTGCAAAATGCTCTAATTGTGTTCAATGTGATCCATTTTACCAACTGTAGTATATTAAACTAGTTTATAAATAGCAACTTTACCTTTATTTTGACATTAAATTTGCTGCTTTACTAAAAATGTCAATGCTACTGTAATGGCTACAGAAAAGTTATGTAAACAAGGAGAGCCAGCACAGCCCCTTTAAATACAGTGAATTCTTATCTGCAGCTTGCCCAAGTACACTATCCCTTTAAAAGAACTACAATTTATTTTTATTCAGTGATCGTGTGATACAAACACCCTGCTCCAAATAACTAGCATAAAGGTCTTTCTTTTACAAGATATGACGAGTCCACGGATTTCATTCTTACTTATGGGATATCGCCTCCTGATCAGCTGGAGGAGGCAAAGAGCACCACAGCAGAGCTGTATATATAGCTCCTCCCTTCCCTCATAAGCAAAGCAAATGATACTCTTCAGCCACAAAGAAAGAGAGCCGTAGCTTTCTGTCCCTTACGTTAAACAGAAGGATGAAGAAAATCCTTAGTCGCCTGTAAATAGAATTTTAGTGCACGTAACACGTCCAGATTGTGTAGAAACCATTCCTCCTGAGCAGAATGATTAGGACACATGGAAGTAACAACAATCTCCTGATTAATGTTGCGGTCTGAAACTACTTTAAGGAGAAACCCTAATTTAGTACGTAAAACCACCCTATCCAATTAAAAAATAAGGTAAGGAGATTCATACTGTAATACCGAGAGCTCTGAAACTCTACGACCAGAAGAAATAGCGACAAGAAACAAAACTTTCCAAGATAACTTAAGCCCCTTGATGAACTTTAAGAACTAAATTAAGACTCCAAGGAGGATTAACTGGTTTGAATACAGGCCTGATCTTGACAAAACGATTGTACGTCTGGGAAGTCCGCCAGACGTTAATGTAACAAAATAGATCCTTTAGGGAACTTAACGATAATCCCTTCCCCAAACCTTCTTGGAGAAAGGACAGAATTCTAGGAATCCGAACTCTACTCAAAGAGTAGCCCTTGGATTCACACCAGAATAGATATTTACGCCATATCTTATGGTAAATCTTCCTAACCACAGATTTACGAGCCTGAATCATGGTCTCAATGACCGATTGTGAAAATCCCCGCTTGGATAAAATTAAGTGTTCAATCTTCAAGCAGTAAGATTCAGAGAAACTAGATTTGGATGAAAGAAGGGTCCTTGAAGTAGAAGGTCCTTCCTCAAAGGAAGTCTCCAAGGTGGAAGAGATGACATGTCCACCAGGTCTGCATACCAAATCCTGCGAGGCCACGCCAGTGTAAGGAGGATCACCGACACCCTCTCCTGCTTGATTCGAGCAATGACTCTAGGTAGAAGAGCAAACGGAGGAAATAGGTATGCGAGACTGAAATTCCAAGGTACCGTCAGAGCGTCTATCAATACAGCCTGAGGGTTCCTTGACCTCGACCACTCTGCCAAGAAGCCATGAGATCCAATTCCGACTGACCCCATTTGAGAATCAGGCTGGAAAACACTTCCGGATGGAGTTCCCACTCCCCCGGGTAAAAGGTCTGCCTGCTTAGGAAGTCCGCCTCCCAGATGTCCACTCCAAGAAGGCTGGCATCTGTTGTCACAATCACCCAGGAAAAAGCATGTTCCCTGGGAGGGATGATCCTGAGACAACCACCAAAGTAGAGATCCCTTGTCTCCTGCTCCAGCTGTAATCATGGAGACAGATCTGCATAATCTCCGTTCCACTGCCTGAGCATGATTAACTGCAGAAATCTGAAGTGGAAACGGGCGAACGGATTGATGTCCATTGCCGCTACCATCAGCCCAATTACTTCCATACACTGAGCCACTGATGGCCGAGGAGGGGACTGATGTTCTAGGCAAGAATCGAAAATCTTTGATTTCCTGACTTCTGTCAGAAAAATTTTCATTGGATGAGGAGTCTAAGGGTTCTCAAGAAAACTACCCTTGTAGTTGGAATCCATGCACGAGACCGCAGGAAAGATAACATTTCCGTGTGATCTTGCTTGTTGAAAGTAAGGCACCTGAACTAGAATATCGTCCAGATAAGGTGCCACTGCAATGCCCCACAATCTGAGCAACGCCAGCAGGGATCCCAGAACCTTTGAGAAAATTCTGGGAGCTGTGGCAAGACCGAATGGAAGAGCCACGAACTGGAAGTGATTGTCTAGAAATGCAAACCTTAGAAACTTGTGAAGGTCCCTGTGGACGGGAACATGCAGGTATGCGTCCTTTAAATCCACCGAGGTCATAAATTGACCCTCTTGGACCAGAGGAAGAATGGAACAAATAGTTTCCATCTTAAAGGACGGCACTCTGAGAAACTTGTTTAGATTTTTGAGATCTAAAATTGGTCTGAAGGCTCCCTCCTTGGGAACCACAAACAGATTGGAATAGAATCCCAGACCTCGTTCCTGCATTGGAACAGGAACAATCACTCCCAGGTCGGAGAGGTCCCGTACACAGTGTAAGAACGCCTCTCTTTTTTGTCTGGTCTACAGATAATCTTGAAAGCAGAAACCTGCACCTGGGAGGAAAGGTATTGAAATATAGTTTGTATCCCTGGGACACAATGTCCACCGCCCAGGGATCTTGAACATCTCGAACCCAAGACTGAGTGAAGAAGGAAAACCTGCCCCCCACAAGATCCGGTCCCGAATTGGGGGCAGTCCCTTCATGTTGTCTTTGGCCCAACAGCCAGCTTCTTGGATTGCTTCTTGGACTGCTCCTCCTTGGAGGAGGGAGTGGAAGGATTTCCCTTGAAATTCCAAAAGGAGCGAAAAACATAATTTATGCTTACCTGAAAAATTTATTTCTCTTGTAGTGTATTCAGTCCACGGATCATCCATTACTTATGGGATATACTCCCTTCCCAACAGGAAGTTGCAAGAGGATCACCCAAGCAGAGCTGCTATATAGCTCCTCCCCTCCACGTCATAGCCAGTCATTCGACCGAAACAAGACAAGAAAGGAGAAACCATAGGGAGCAGTGGTGACTGGAGTTTCAATTAAAATTTTAGATCTGCCTTAAAAAAAGACAGGGCGGGCCGTGGACTGAATACACTACAAGAGAAATAAATTTATCAGGTAAGCATAAATTATGTTTTCTCTTGTTAAGTGTATTCAGTCCACGGATCATCCATTACTTATGGGATACCAATACCAAAGCTAAAAGTACACGGATGATGGGAGGGGCAAGGCAGGAACTTAAACGGAAGGAGCCACTGCCTGTAGAACCTTTCTCCCAAAAACAGCCTCCGAAGAAGCAAAAGTGTGAAATTTGTAAAATTTTGAAAAAGTGTGAAGCGAAGACCAAGTTGCAGCCTTGCAAATCTGTTCAACAGAGGCCTCATTCTTAAAGGCCCAGGTGGAAGCCACAGCTCTAGTGGAATAAGCTGTAATTCTTTCAGGGGGCTGCTGTCCAGCAGTCTCATAGGCTAAACGTATTATGCTACGAAGCCAAAAGGAGAGAGAGGTTGCCGAAGCTTTTTGACCTCTCCTCTGTCCAGAGTACACGACAAACAGGGAAGAAGTTTGACGAAAATCTTTAGTTGCCTGTAAATAGAACTTCAGGGCACGGACTACGTCCAGATTATGTAAAAGTCGTTCCTTCTTTGAAGAAGGATTAGGACATAATGATGGAACAACAATCTCCTGACTGATATTCCTGTTAGAAACTACCTTAGGTAAAAACCCAGGTTTGGTACGCAGAACTACCTTGTCTGAATGGAAAATCAGATAAGGAGAATCACAATGTAAGGCAGATAACTCAGAGACTCTTCGAGCCGAGGAAATAGCCATCAAAAACAAAACTTTCCAAGATAAAAGTTTAATATCAATGGAATGAAGGGGTTCAAACGGAACCCCTTGAAGAACTTTAAGAACCAAGTTTAAGCTCCACGGAGGAGCAACAGTCTTAAACACAGGCTTAATCCTAGCCAAAGCCTGACAAAAAGCCTGGACGTCTGGAACTTCTGCCAGACGTTTGTGTAAGAGAATAGACAGAGCAGAAATCTGTCCCTTCAACGAACTAGCAGATAAGCCCTTTTCTAAACCCTCTTGTAGAAAGGACAATATTCTAGGAATCATAACCTTACTCCATGAGTAACTCTTGGATTCGCACCAATATAAATATTTACGCCATATCTTATGGTAAATTTTTCTTGTAACAGGCTTCCGTGCCTGTATCAAGGTATCAATAACTGACTATATACATATATAATACTATCTGTCTTGAATAGATAGGGCGGGCCGTAGACTGGGTACATCGCAAAAGAAAGAAATTTATCAGGTAAGCATAAATTCTGTTTTCGTTTACAAGATGTACCGAGTCCACGGATTCATCCTAACTTGTGGGATACCAATACCAAAGCTTTAGGACACGGATGAAGGGAGGGACAAGACAGGAACCTAAACGGAAGGCACCATTGCTTGCAAAACCTCTCTCCCAAAAATAGCCTCCGCAGAAGCAAAAGTATCAAATATGTAAAATTTGGAAAAGGTATGAAGCGAAGACCAAGTCGCAGCCTTACTAATCTGTTCAACAGAAGCATCATTTTTAAAAGCCCATGTGGAAGCCACCGCTCTAGTGGAGTGAGCTTTAATTCTTTCAGGAGGCTGCTGTCCAGCAGTCTCATAAGCCAAACTGATGATGCTTTTCAGCCAAACGGAAAGAGGTAGCCGTAGCCTTTTAACATCTACACTTTCCAGCATAGACAACAAACAAAGATGATGATTGGCGAAAATCTTTGGTTGCCTGCAAATAAAACTTCAAGGCACGAACCACGTCCACGTTGTGCAACAGACGGTCCTTCTTAGAAGAAGGATTAGGACACAGAGAAGGAACAACAATTTCCTGATTGATATTCCTGTTAGAAACAACCTTAGGGAGGAACCCAGGTTTGGTACGCAAAACCACCTTATCAGCATGGAAAACAAGATAAGGCGAGTCACATTGTAATGCAGATAGTTCAGAAACTCTTCGAGCTGAAGAGATAGCAACTAGAAACAGAACTTTCCAAGATAGAAGCTTAATATCTATGGAATGCATGGGTTCAAACGGAACCCCCTGAAGAACTTTAAGAACTAAATTGAGACTCCATGGCGGAGCAACAGGTTTAAACACAGGCTTAATTCTAACTAAAGCCTGACAAAAAGCCCGAACGTCTGGGACATCTGCCAGATGCTTGTGCAACAGAATAGACAAAGCAGATATCTGTCCCTTTAAGGAATTAGCGGACAATCCTTTCTCCAATCCTTCTTGGAGAAAAAAGACAAAATCCTAGGAATCCTGATCTTACTCCATGAGTAGCCTTTGGATTCGCACCAAAAAAAGATATTTACGCCATATCTTATGATAGATCTTCCTGGTGACAGGCATTCGAAACTGAATCAAGGTATCTAAGACCGACTCATAACCCCGCTTTGATAAAATCAAGCATTCAATCTCCAAGCAGTCAGTTGCAGAGAAAACAGAATTTATATCTTACCTGATAAATTCCTTTCTCCTACGGTGTGTCCGGTCCACGGCTTCATCCTTACTTGTGGGAACCAATACCAAAGCTTTAGGACACGGATGAAGGGAGGGAACAAGTCAGGCAACCTAAACGGAAGGCACCACGGCTTGCAAAACCTTTCTCCCAAAAACAGCCTCCGAAGAAGCAAAAGTATCGAATTTGTAAAATGTTGTAAAAGTGTGCAGTGAAGACCAAGTCGCTGCCTTACAGATCTGATCAACAGAAGCCTCGTTCTTGAAGGCCCATGTGGAAGCCACAGCCCTAGTAGAGTGAGCTGTAATTCGTTCAGGAGGCTGCCGTCCGGCAGTCTCATAAGCCAATTGGATGATGCTTTTCAGCCAAAAGGAAAGAGAGGTAGCAGTAGCTTTCTGCCCTCTCCTTTTACCAGAATAAACGACATACAAGGATGAAGTCTGTCTGAAATCCTTAGTTGCGTCCAAGTAGAATTTTAGAGCACGAACCACATCTAGGTTGTGTAACAAATGTTCCTTCTTTGAAACTGGATTCGGACACAAGGAAGGAACAACTATCTCCTGGTTAATATTCCTGTTGGAAACCACTTTTGGAAGAAAACCAGGCTTGGTACGTAAAACTACCTTATCTGTATGGAACACCAGATAGGGAGAAGAACACTGCAAAGCAGACAATTCAGAAACTCTTCTAGCAGAAGAAATAGCAACCAAAAACAAAACTTTCCAAGATAGTAACTTATCTATGGAATGTAAGGGTTCAAACGGAACCCCTTGAAGAACTGAAAGAACTAAGTTTAGACTCCATGGAGGAGTCATAGGTCTGTAGACAGGCTTGATTCTAACTAACGCCTGTACAAACACCTGAACATCTGGCACGGCTGCCAGTCGTTTGTGTAACAAAACAGACAGAGCAGATATCTGTCCTTTTAAAGAGCTAGTTGACAGACCTTTATCCAAACCCTCTTGGAGAAAGGAAAGTATTCTAGGAATTTTGATTTTACTCCAAGAAAATCCTTTGGAGTCGCACCAACGAATATACTTTAGCCATATTTTATGGTAAATTTTCCTAGTCACCGGTTTTCTGGCTTGAACCAGAGTATCTATAACCGAATCTGAAAACCCTCGCTTAGATAGAATCAAGCGTTCAATTTCCAAGCAGTCAGTTGCAGAGAGACTAGGTTTGGGTGTCTGAATGGACCTTGTATTAGAAGATCCTGCCTCAAAAGGTAGCTTCCATGGTGGAACCGATGACATATTCACCAGGTCTGCATACCAAGTCCTGCGTGGCCATGCAGGAGCTATAAGAATCACAGAGGCCTCCTCCTGTTTGATCCTGGCTACAAGCCTGGAAAGGAGAGGAAACGGTGGAAACACATAGGCTAGATTGAACGACCAGGGCGCCACTAATGCATCCACCAGTGCTGCCTTGGGATCTCTGGATCTGGACCCGTAGCGAGGAACCTTGAAGTTCTGACGAAACGCCATCAGATCCATCTCCGGAATGCCCCATAGTTGGGTTTACTGGGCAAAGACCTCCGGGTGAAGTTCCCACTCCCGCGGATGGAAAGTCCGACGACTCAGATAATCCGCCTCCCAGTTGTCTACTTCTGGGATGTGAATTGCAGATAGATGGCAGGAGTGATCCTCCGCCCATTTGATGATCTTGGATACCTCTCCCATCGCCAAGGAACTCTTTGTTCCCCCCTGATGATTGATGTCCGCTACAGTCGTCATGTTGTTCGACTGAAATCTTATGAACCTAGCCTTCGCTAGTTGAGGCCAAGCCAGGAGCGCATTGAGTATCGCTCTCAGCTCCAAAATGTTTATCGGGAGAAGAGACTCTTCCCAAGACCATAGACCCTGAGCTTTCAGAGAGTCCCAGACCGCGCCCTAGCCCAAGAGGCTGGCGTCGGTCGTAACAATGACCCACTCCGGTCTGCGGAAACTCATTCCCTGAGACAGGTGATCCTGAGTCAACCACCAGAGGAGCGAATCCCTGGTTACCTGGTCTACTTTAATTTGGGGAGACAAATCCGCATAATCCCCATTCCACTGTTTGAGCATGCACAGTTGCAAAGGTTTTAAATGAATTCGAGCAAAAGGAACCACGTCCATTGCTGCAACCATTAGTCCGATTACTTCCATGCACTGAGCTATGGAAGGCTGAGGAATAGATCGAAGAACTTGACAAGCGTTTAGAAGCTTTACCTTTCTGACCTCAGAAAAATCTTCATTTCTACAGAATCTATTATTGTTCCTAGAAAAGGAACCCTTGTGGACGGGGACAGCGAACTTTTTTCTATGTTCACCTTCCACCCGTGAGACCTGAGAAAGGCTAAAACAATGTCTGTATGAGTCTTTGCCTTTGAAAGGGACGACGCTTGGATTAGGATGTCGTCTAGGTAAGGTGCTACAGAAATGCCCCTCGGCCTTAGAACCGCTAGAAGGGACCCTAGTACCTTCGTGAAAATTCTGGGAGCAGTGGCTAAACCGAATGGAAGAGCCACGAACTGGTAATGTTTGTCCATAAAGGCGAACCTTAGGAACTGATGGTGATCTTTGTGGATCGGAATATGCAGGTACGCATCCTTTAAGTCCACGGTAGTCATATATTGACCCTCCTGGATTGTTGGTAATATTGTCCAAATGGTTTACATTTTGAATGATGGAACTCTGAGGAATTTGTTTAGAATTTTTAAATCCAGAATTGGCCTGAAAGTTCCCTCTTTTTTGGGAACCACAAATAGGTTCGAGTAAAAACCTAGACCTCGTTCCGCTGTTGGAACTGGGTTTATCACTCCCATCTTTAATAGTTCTCCTACGCAATGTAAGAATGCCTGTTTCTTTATCTGGTCTGAAGATAAGCGAGACAAGTGGAACCTTCCCCTTGGAGGAAGTTCCTTGAACTCTAGAAGATATCCCTGGGAGACTATTTCTAGTGCCCAGGGATCCGGAACATCTCTTGCCTGAGCAAACAGAGATAATCTGCCCCCTACTAGATCCGGTCCCGGATCGGGGGCTACCCCTTCATGCTGTCTTGGTAGCAGCAGCAGGCTTCTTGGCCTGTTTACCCTTGTTCCAGCCTTGCACAGGTTTCCATGCAGGTTTGGGCTGGGCAGCATTGCCCTCTTGTCTAGAGGCTGTAGAGTTAGAAGCCGGTCCGTTACTGAAATTGCGAAACGAACGAAAATTAGACTTGTTCTTAGCCTTGAAAGGCCTATCTTGTGGAAGGGCATGGCCCTTTCCCCCAGTGATGTCTGAAATAATCTCCTTCAATTCCAGCCCAAAAAGGGTCTTACCTTTGAAAGGAATATTAAATAATTTAGTCTTGGACGACACATCTGCTGACCAGGATTTTAGCCAAAGCGCCCTGCGCGCCACTATAGCAAAACCTGAGTTTTTTGCCGCTAATTTCGTTATTTGAAAAGCGGCATCCAATATAAAGGAATTAGCTAACTTAAGTGCGTGAATTCTGTCCATGACTTCATCATATGAAGTCTCCTTCTGGAGCGATCTTTCTAATTCCTCGAACCAAAAAGACGCCGCTGAGGCGACAGTAATAATGCACGTAATTGGTTGAAGGAGACCTTGCTGAACAAAAATCTTTTTAAGCAATCCTTCCAATTTTTTATCCATAGGATCTTTGAAAGCGCAACTGTCCTCTATAGGAATAGTTGTGCGCTTTGCTAACGTTGAAACTGCCCCCTCTACCTTAGGGACCGTCTGCCAGGCGTCCCTTCTGGAGTCTACAATGGGGAACATCTTCTTAAATATAGGAGGTGGGACGAACGGTATACCCGGCTTCTCCCACTCTTTATTCACTATGTCCGCTACCCTCTTGGGTATCGGAAAAGCATCAGCGTGCACTGGGACTTCTAAGAATTTGTCTAATTTGCACAACTTCTCTGGGATTACCAAAGAATCACAATCATCCAGAGTAGCTAGTACCTCTTTAAGCAGGGTGCGGAGATGTTCTAGCTTAAATTTAAATGCTACTATATCAGGTTCTGCCTGTTGAGAAATTTTTCCTGAGTCAGAAATTTCTCCCTCAGACAGCCCCTCCCTCACTGCCAATTCCGATTGATGTGAGGGTAAAACAGATAAGGTATCGTCAGCGTCTACTTGTTCATCTTTTTCTGTATTTAAAACTGAACAATCACGCTTTCTCTGAAATGCTGGCAGTTTGGATAAAAGATTTGCTATAGAATTATCCACTACTGCAGTTAATTGCTGCATAGTAACAAGCATTGGCGCGCTAGATGTACTAGGTATCGCCTGCACGGGCAAAATTGGTGTAGACACAGAAGGAGAGGATGTAGAACTATCCCCACTACCTTCATTAGAAGAATCATCTTGGGCAATTTTATTAAATGTGACAGTATTGTCCTTACTTTGTTTGGACGCCATGGCACAATTATCACATACACTTAAAGGGGGGACCACCTTGGTCTCTATACACACAGAACATAAGCTATCTGATGGCACAGACATGTTAGGCAGATTTAGGCAGGCTATTAATGCAATAAAAACAATTTTAAAGAAAACCGTTACTGTCTCTTTAAATAATAAAATGACACACTTTATTTCTGAATGTTCAAAAAACTATGAAGGCAATATCCGATCTTTATAAAATTTACACCCCAGTGTCTTAATGCTTTGAAAGTATTTTACCCCAAAAATGAAGTCTCTAGACCCTCAAATAAGCAAACCGGAGCTAATTGTTCGATTTAACCGGTTTTACACACTACAGTCCCTGCTACAGCCTTTGCTGCAGCTTTTACCTTCCTTAGGGGTTATTCACCACAGAAATAAGCCTTCCGGAGTCTGTTCCTTATCCACAGGACCCTCTCACATGAAGCTGCATGCACTGCCTTTAAAATTAAATGCGCAACTGAGGCGCGAAAATGAGGCCTCCTCCCTCTGCATACTAGAGTGAAGGGGCCTTCCTGACTAGATTAGGCGTCTAAACCATGCCAGGAATAATTAAAACGTTCCCCAAATATATATATATATATGTTCACAAAACATTTGAAATGCCATAAAAATGTGATATAAGTGAATCGATTTGGCCCACAACAGTGTCTACCAGTACAAAAGCCCAACAAAATAAGCCTGTAATCTGTTACTCAGTCTAAGAAAATGGCTTACCGGTCCCCTGAGGGAAAAACTGACAGTCTTCTAGCATTATCATGTGTTGTTAGAAAAGAGACTGGTCATACCTGGAGCAGATGAGTCTGCAAACTGTTACCCCCAACTGAAGTTCTCTGGCTCAACAGTCCTGTGTGGTAACAGCAATGGATTCTAGTTACTTGTGCTAAAATCATATTCCTCTTTAACAGAAATCTTCATCACTTTCTGTTGTAGAGTAAATAGTACAAACCGGCACTATTTTAAAAACAGAATTTATGTTTACCTGATAAATTACTTTCTCCAACGGTGTGTCCGGTCCACGGCGTCATCCTTACTTGTGGGATATTCTCTTCCCCAACAGGAAATGGCAAAGAGCCCAGCAAAGCTGGTCACATGATCCCTCCTAGGCTCCGCCTACCCCAGTCATTCGACCGACGTTAAGGAGGAATATTTGCATAGGAGAAACCATATGGTACCGTGGTGACTGTAGTTAAAGAAAATAAATTATCAGACCTGATTAAAAAACCAGGGCGGGCCGTGGACCGGACACACCGTTGGAGAAAGTAATTTATCAGGTAAACATAAATTCTGTTTTCTCCAACATAGGTGTGTCCGGTCCACGGCGTCATCCTTACTTGTGGGAACCAATACCAAAGCTTTAGGACACGGATGAAGGGAGGGAGCAAATCAGGTCACCTAAATGGAAGGCACCACGGCTTGCAAAACCTTTCTCCCAAAAATAGCCTCCGAAGAAGCAAAAGTATCAAACTTGTAAAATTTGGTAAAAGTGTGCAGTGAAGACCAAGTCGCTGCCCTACATATCTGATCAACAGAAGCCTCGTTCTTGAAGGCCCATGTGGAAGCCACAGCCCTAGTGGAATGAGCTGTGATTCTTTCGGGAGGCTGCCGTCCGGCAGTCTCGTAAGCCAATCTGATGATGCTTTTAATCCAAAAAGAGAGAGAGGTAGAAGTTGCTTTTTGACCTCTCCTTTTACCGGAATAAACAACAAACAAGGAAGATGTTTGTCTAAAATCCTTTGTAGCATCTAAATAGAATTTTAGAGCGCGAACAACATCCAAATTGTGCAACAAACGTTCCTTCTTTGAAACTGGTTTCGGACACAGAGAAGGTACGATAATCTCCTGGTTAATGTTTTTGTTAGAAACAACTTTTGGAAGAAAACCAGGTTTAGTACGTAAAACCACCTTATCTGCATGGAACACCAGATAAGGAGGAGAACACTGCAGAGCAGATAATTCCGAAACTCTTCTAGCAGAAGAAATTGCAACTAAAAACAAAACTTTCCAAGATAATAACTTAATATCAACGGAATGCAAGGGTTCAAACGGAACCCCCTGAAGAACTGAAAGAACTAAATTGAGACTCCAAGGAGGAGTCAAAGGTTTGTAAACAGGCTTAATTCTAACCAGAGCCTGAACAAAAGCTTGAACATCTGGCACAGCGGCCAGCTTTTTGTGAAGTAACACAGACAAGGCAGAAATCTGTCCCTTCAGGGAACTTGCAGATAAACCTTTTTCCAATCCTTCTTGAAGGAAGGATAGAATCCTAGGAATCTTAACCTTGTCCCAAGGGAATCCTTTAGATTCACACCAACAGATATCAGATATATTTTTTCCAAATTTTGTGGTAAATCTTTCTAGTTACAGGCTTTCTGGCCTGAACAAGAGTATCGATAACAGGATCTGAGAACCCTCGCTTCGATAAGATCAAGCGTTCAATCTCCAAGCAGTCAGTTGGAGTGAAACCAGATTCGGATGTTCGAACGGACCCTGAACAAGAAGGTCTCGTCTCAAAGGTAGCTTCCAAGGTGGAGCCGATGACATATTCACCAGATCTGCATACCAAGTCCTGCGTGGCCACGCAGGAGCTATCAAGATCACCGACGCCCTCTCCTGATTGATCCTGGCTACCAGCCTGGGGATGAGAGGAAACGGCGGGAACACATAAGCTAGTTTGAAGGTCCAAGGTGCTACTAGTGCATCCACTAGAGCCGCCTTGGGATCCCTGGATCTGGACCCGTAGCAAGGAACTTTGAAGTTCTGACGAGAGGCCATCAGATCCATGTCTGGAATGCCCCACAGCTGAGTGACTTGGGCAAAGATTTCCGGATGGAGTTCCCACTCCCCCGGATGCAATGTCTGACGACTCAGAAAATCCGCTTCCCAATTTTCCACTCCTGGGATGTGGATAGCAGACAGGTGGCAGGAGTGAAACTCCGCCCATAGAATGATTTTGGTCACTTCTTCCATCGCCAGGGAACTCCTTGTTCCCCCCTGATGGTTGATGTACGCAACAGTTGTCATGTTGTCTGATTGAAACCGTATGAACTTGGCCCTCGCTAGCTGAGGCCAAGCCTTGAGAGCATTGAATATCGCTCTCAGTTCCAGAATATTTATCGGTAGAAGAGATTCTTCCCGAGACCAAAGACCCTGAGCTTTCAGGGATCCCCAGACCGCGCCCCAGCCCATCAGACTGGCGTCGGTCGTGACAATGACCCACTCTGGTCTGCGGAATGTCATCCCTCGTGACAGGTTGTCCAGGGACAGCCACCAACGGAGTGAGTCTCTGGTCCTCTGATTTACTTGTATCTTCGGAGACAAGTCTGTATAGTCCCCATTCCACTGACTGAGCATGCACAGTTGTAATGGTCTTAGATGAATGCGTGCAAAAGGAACTATGTCCATTGCCGCTACCATCAACCCGATCACTTCCATGCACTGAGCTATGGAAGGAAGAGGAACGGAATGAAGTATCCGACAAGAGTCTAGAAGTTTTGTTTTTCTGGCCTCTGTCAGAAAAATCCTCATTTCTAAGGAGTCTATTATGGTTCCCAAGAAGGGAACCCTTGTTGACGGAGATAGAGAACTCTTTTCCACGTTCACTTTCCATCCGTGAGATCTGAGAAAGGCCAGGACAATGTCCGTGTGAGCCTTTGCTTGAGGAAGGGACGACGCTTGAATCAGAATGTCGTCCAAGTAAGGTACTACAGCAATGCCCCTTGGTCTTAGCACAGCTAGAAGGGACCCTAGTACCTTTGTGAAAATCCTTGGAGCAGTGGCTAATCCGAAAGGAAGCGCCACGAACTGGTAATGTTTGTCCAGGAATGCGAACCTCAGGAACCGATGATGTTCCTTGTGGATAGGAATATGTAGATACGCATCCTTTAAATCCACCGTGGTCATGAATTGACCTTCCTGGATGGAAGGAAGAATAGTTCGAATGGTTTCCATCTTGAACGATGGAACCTTGAGAAACTTGTTTAAGATCTTGAGATCTAAGATTGGTCTGAACGTTCCCTCTTTCTTGGGAACTATAAACAGATTGGAGTAGAACCCCATCATTTGTTCTCTTAATGGAACAGGATGAATCACTCCCATTTTTAACAGGTCTTCTACACAATGTAAGAATGCCTGTCTTTTTATGTGGTCTGAAGACAACTGAGACCTGTGGAACCTCCCCCTTGGGGGAAGTCCCTTGAATTCCAGAAGATAACCTTGGGAGACTATTTCTAGCGCCCAAGGATCCAGAACATCTCTTGCCCAAGCCTGAGCGAAGAGAGAGAGTCTGCCCCCCACCAGATCCGGTCCCGGATCGGGGGCCAACATTTCATGCTGTCTTGGTAGCAGTGGCAGGTTTCTTGGCCTGCTTTCCCTTGTTCCAGCCTTGCATTGGTCTCCAAGCTGGCTTGGCTTGAGAAGAATTACCCTCTTGCTTAGAGGACGTAGCACTTTGGGCTGGTCCGTTTCTACGAAAGGGACGAAAATTAGGTTTATTTTTTGCCTTGAAAGGCCGATCCTGAGGAAGGGCGTGGCCCTTACCCCCAGTGATATCAGAGATAATCTCTTTCAAGTCAGGGCCAAACAGCGTTTTCCCCTTGAAAGGAATGTTAAGTAGCTTGTTCTTGGAAGACGCATCAGCCGACCAAGATTTCAACCAAAGCGCTCTGCGCGCCACAATAGCAAACCCAGAATTCTTAGCCGCTAACCTAGCCAATTGCAAAGTGGCGTCTAGGGTGAAAGAATTAGCCAATTTGAGAGCATTGATTCTGTCCATAATCTCCTCCAAAGGAGGAGAATCACTATCGACCGCCTTTATCAGCTCATCGAACCAGAAACATGCGGCTGTAGCGACAGGGACAATGCATGAAATTGGTTGTAGAAGGTAACCCTGCTGAACAAACATCTTTTTAAGCAAACCTAATTTTTTATCCATAGGATCTTTGAAAGCACAACTATCCTCTATGGGTATAGTGGTGCGTTTGTTTAAAGTGGAAACCGCTCCCTCGACCTTGGGGACTGTCTGCCATAAGTCCTTTCTGGGGTCGACCATAGGAAACAATTTTTTAAATATGGGGGGAGGGACGAAAGGAATACCGGGCCTTTCCCATTCTTTATTAACAATGTCCGCCACCCGCTTGGGTATAGGAAAAGCTTCTGGGAGCCCCGGCACCTCTAGGAACTTGTCCATTTTACATAGTTTCTCTGGGATGACCAACTTGTCACAATCATCCAGAGTGGATAATACCTCCTTAAGCAGAATGCGGAGATGTTCCAACTTAAATTTAAATGCAATCACATCAGGTTCAGCTTGTTGAGAAATGTTCCCTGAATCAGTAATTTCTCCCTCAGACAAAACCTCCCTGGCCCCATCAAACTGGGTTAGGGGCCCTTCAGAAATATTATTATCAGCGTCGTCATGCTCTTCAGTATCTAAAACAGAGCAGTCGCGCTTACGCTGATAAGTGTTCATCTTGGCTAAAATGTTTTTGACAGAATTATCCATTACAGCCGTTAATTGTTGCATAGTAAGGAGTATTGGCGCGCTAGATGTACTAGGGGCCTCCTGAGTGGGCAAGACTCGTGTAGACGAAGGAGGGAATGATGCAGTACCATGCTTACTCCCCTCACTTGAGGAATCATCTTGGGCATCATTGTCATTGTCACATAAATCACATTTATTTAAATGAATAGGAATTCTGGCTTCCCCACATTCAGAACACAGTCTATCTGGTAGTTCAGACATGTTAAACAGGCATACACTTGATAACCAAGTACAAAAAACGTTTTAAAATAAAACCGTTACTGTCACTTTAAATTTTAAACTGAACACACTTTATTACTGCAATTGCGAAAAAACATGAAGGAATTGTTCAAAATTCACCAAATTTTCACCACAGTGTCTTAAAGCCTTAAAAGTATTGCACACCAAATTTGGAAGCTTTAACTCTTAAAATAACGGAACCGGAGCCGTTTTGAACTTTAACCCCTTTACAGTCCCTGGTATCTGCTTTGCTGAGACCCAACCAAGCCCCAAGGGGAATACGATACCAAATGACGCCTTCAGAAAGTCTTTTCTAAGTATCAGAGCTCCTCTCACATGCGACTGCATGCCATGCCTCTTAAAAACAAGTGCGCAACACCGGCGCGAAAATGAGGCTCTGCCTATGCTTTGGGAAAGCCCCTAAAGAATAAGGTGTCTAAAACAGTGCCTGCCGATATTATTATATCAAAATACCCAGATAAAATGATTCCTCAAGGCTAAATATGTGTTAATAATCAATCGATTTAGCCCAGAAAAAGTCTACAGTCTTAATAAGCCCTTTTTGAAGCCCTTATTTACGATCGTAATAAACATGGCTTACCGGATCCCATAGGGAAAATGACAGCTTCCAGCATTACATCGTCTTGTTAGAATGTGTCATACCTCAAGCAGCAAGAGACTGCTCACTGTTCCCCCAACTGAAGTTAATTGCTCTCAACAGTCCTGTGTGGAACAGCCATGGATTTTAGTGACGGTTGCTAAAATCATTTTCCTCATACAAACAGAAATCTTCATCTCTTTTCTGTTTCTGAGTAAATAGTACATACCAGCACTATTTTAAAATAACAAACTCTTGATTGAATAATAAAAACTACAGTTAAACACTAAAAAACTCTAAGCCATCTCCGTGGAGATGTTGCCTGTACAACGGCAAAGAGAATGACTGGGGTAGGCGGAGCCTAGGAGGGATCATGTGACCAGCTTTGCTGGGCTCTTTGCCATTTCCTGTTGGGGAAGAGAATATCCCACAAGTAAGGATGACGCCGTGGACCGGACACACCTATGTTGGAGAAATAAACTCTTGATAGAAGAAATAAAAGAAATAAAAACTACAACTAAACACCACAAACTCTTCACCATCCCCGTGGAGATGCTACTTGTTCAGAGCGGCAAATGACTGGGGGGCGGGGCCAGAGGAGGGGCTATATGGACAGCTTTTGCTGTGTGCCTCTTTGCCATTTCCTGTTAGGGAAGAGAATATTCCCACAAGTAAGGATGAAGCCGTGGACCGGACACACCTATGTAGGAGAAATTAGATTTGGATGCTTGAATGGACCTTGAATCAAAAGGTCCCGTCTCAGTGGCAGAGTCCATGGTGGCAGAGATGACATGTCCACCAGGTCTGCATACCAAGTCCTGCGTGGCCACGCAGGCGCTATCAAAATCATCAAAGCTCTCTCCTGTTTGATTCTGGCAATCAGACACGGAAGGAGAGGGAATGGTGGAAGCACATAAGCCAGGTTGAACGACCAGGGTACTGCTAGAGCATCTATCAGTACTGCCTGAGGATCCCTTGACCTGGATCCGTAACGAGGAAGTTTGGCATTCTGACGAGACGCCATCAGATCCAATTCTGGTGTGCCCCATAGCTGAACCAGTTGAGCAAACACCTCCGGATGGAGCTCCCACTCCCCCGAATGAAAAGTCTGCCGACTTAGAAAATCTGTCTCCCAGTTCTCCACCCCTGGGATATAGATCGCTGATAGATGGCAAGAGTGAGTCTCTGCCCATCCGATTATCCTGGAAACGTCTATCATCGCCAAGGAACTCCTTGTTCCCTCCTGATGATTGATATAAGCTACAGTCGTGATGTTGTCCGACTGAAACCTGATGAATCCGGCCGAAGCCAGCTGAGGCCACGCCTAAAGCATTGAATATCGCTCTTAATTCCAGAATATTTATCGGTAGGAGGGCCTCCTCCTGAGTCCACAAACCCTGTGCTTTCAGGGAATTCCAGACTGCACCCCAGCCCAGTAGGCTGGCGTCTATCGTCACAATAACCCACGCTGGCCTGCGGAAACACATTCCCCTGGACAGGTGATCCTGTGACAACCACCAAAGAAGAGAGTCTATGGTCTTTTGATCCAGATTTATCTGAGGAGATAAATCTGCATAATCCCCATTCCACTGTTTGAGCATGCATAGTTGCAGTGGTCTGAGATGCAAGCGAGCAAATGGAACGATGTCCATTGCCGCTACCATTAGTTCGATTACCTCAATACACTGAGCCACTGGCGGCCGAGGAATGGAATGAAGAGCTCAGCAGGTGGTTAAAATCTTTGATTTCCTGACCTCCGTCAGAAATATTTTCATGTCCACCGAATCTATAAGAGTTCCCAGAAATGGAACTCTTGTGAGAGGAATAAGAGGACTCTTTTTCACGTTCACCTTCCACCCATGAGATCTTAGAAAGGCCAACACTAAGTCCCCGTGTGAGACTTGGCAATTTGGAAAGTCGACGCTTGAATTAAGATGTCGTCTAGATAAGGCGCCACCTGCTATGCCCCTTGGCCTTAGGACTGCCAGAAGGGACCCTAGCACCTTTGTGAAGATTCTTGGCGCCGTGGCCAACCCAAAGGGAAGAGCCACAAACTGGTAATGCCTGTCCAGAAAAGCAAACCTGAGGAACTCGTGATGATCTTTGTGGATAGGAATGTGTAGATACGCATCCTTTAGATCCACGGTAGTCATATAATGACCCTCCTGGATCATTGGTAAAATAGTCCGAATGGTCTCCATCTTGAAGGATGGAACTCTTAGGAACTGGTTTAGGA
This sequence comes from Bombina bombina, assembly GCF_027579735.1. Lineage (NCBI taxonomy): Eukaryota > Metazoa > Chordata > Amphibia > Anura > Bombinatoridae > Bombina > Bombina bombina. The sequence goes on along the minus strand of NC_069499.1, from coordinate 143,551,385 downwards.
TCTTAAGATCTAGAATTGATCTGAAGGTTCCCTCTTTTTTGGGAACCACAGAGTGGAGTAGAAACCTTTCCCCTGTTCTGTTTTCGGAACTGGTAAAAAGGTCTTCTACACAGCGTAAGAACGCCTCTCTTTTTGTCTGGTTTACAGACAATTGAGAAAGATGGAACCTCCCCCTTGGAGGAGAATCTTTGAAATCTAGGTGATACCCCTGGGTTACAATTTCCACGGCCCAGGAGTCCTGAACGTCTCTTGCCCAGGCCTGAGCAAAGAGAGAAAGTCTGCCCCCTACTTGATCCGGTCCCGGGTCAGGGGCTACCCCTTCATGCTGTCTTAGTGGCAGCAGCAGGATTTTTGGCCTGTTTACCCTTGTTCCAAGCCTGATTAGGTCTCCAGGTTGGCTTGGATTGAGCAAAGTTTCCCTCTTGTTTTGCAGCAGGGAAAAGGAAGCGAGAAAGCCCTTGAAGTTTCGAAAGGAACGAAAATGATTTTGTTTGGACCTTGTCTTATTTGACTTATCTTGAGGGAGGGCATGAACCCTTCCCTCCAGTGATGTCTGAAATGATCTCTTTCAGTGCAGGCCAGAATAGGGTCTTACCTTTGAAAAGGATGGTCAAAAGCTTAGATTTAGATGACACATCAGCTGATCAAGACTTAAGCCATAACGCTCTTCGCTCTAAAATGGCAAAACCCGAATTCTTTGCAGCTAACTTAGCAAGATGAAAAGCGGCGTCTGTAATAAAAGAATTAGCCAACTTAAAGGCCTTAATACTGTCCAAAATATCATTTAGTGGGGTCTCCATCTGAAGAGCCTCTTCTAGAGCCTCAAAACAAAAAGCAGCTGCCTCTCCCTCAGACAGCAAATCCCTCATCCCTACCTCAGAACATTGTGAGGGAATATCGGATACGGCTACTAAAGCGTCAGAAAGCTCAGCATTTGTTCTTAACCCAGAGCTACTGCGCTTCCCTTGCAACCCTGGCAGTTTAGATAAAACCTCTGTGAGGGTAGTATTCATAACTGAAGCCATATCTTGCAAGGTGAAAGAATTAGACGCACTAGAAGTACTTGGCGTCGCTTGTGCGGGCGTAACTGGTTGTGACACTTGGGGAGAACTAGATGGCGAAACCCGATTTACTTCTGTCTGAGAATCATTTAATGGAACATTCTTATAAGTCAAAATATGCTGATTGCAATTTATAGATATCAGTACAATTGGGACACATTCTTAGAGGGGGTTCCAAAATGGCTTCTAAACAAATTGAACAATGAGTTTCCTCAGTGTCAGACATGTTTAACAGGCTAGTAATGAAGCAAGCAAGCTTGGAAAACACTTTATTTAATGAAAAACACAATTTGCAAAAACGGTACTGTACCTTTAAGAGAAAAAAACAAAATTTATGCTTACCTGGTAAATTTATTTCTCTTGTGGTGTATCCAGTCCACGGGTTCATCCATTACTTGTGGGATATTCTCCTTCCCAACAGGAAGCTGCAAGAGGACACCCACAGCAGAGCTGTCTATATAGCTCCTCCCCTAACTGCCACCCCCAGTCATTCGACCGAAGACAAGCAAGAAAAAAAGGAGAAACTATAGGGTGTAGTGGTGACTGTAGTTTAAAAATAAAAAAACACCTGCCTTAAAATGACAGGGCGATACACCACCTTAGAAATAACTTTATCAGGTAAGCATAAAATTTTGTTTTCTCTTGTAAAGGTGTATCCAGTCCACGGGTTCATCCATTACTTGTGGGATACCAATACCAAAGCTTTAGGACACGGATGAAGGGAGGGACAAGGCAGGAACTTAAACGGAAGGCACCACTGCCTATAAGACCTTTCTCCCAAAAATAGCCTCCGAAGAAGCAAAAGTATCAAATTTATAGAATTTAGAAAAGGTATGAACCGAAGACCAAGTCGCCGCCTTACAAATCTGTTCAACAGAGGCCTCATGTTTAAAAGCCCATGTGGAAGCTACTGCTCTAGTAGAATGAGCTGTAATTCTTTCAGGAGGCTGCTGGCCAGCAGTCTCATAAGCTAAGCGTATTATACTTCTTAGCCAAAAAGAAAGAGAAGTTGCCAAAGCCTTTTGGCCTCTCCTCTGTCCAGAGTAGACAACAAACAAAGCAGATGTTTGACGAAAATCCTTCGTAGCTTGTAAATAAAACTTTAAAGCACGAACCACATCAAGATTGTGTAATAGACGTTCCTTCTTTGAAGAAAGATTAGGACATAGTGAAGGAACAACAATCTCCCGATTGATATTCTTATTAGATACGACCTTAGGAAGAAACCCAGGTTTGGTACGTAAAACTACCTTATCTGCATGGAAAATCAGATAAGGGGAATCACATTGTAAAGCAGATAACTCGGAAACTCTTCGAGCCGAGGAGATAGCTACTAAAAACAGAAGTTTCCAAGATAAAAGCTAATATCTATGGAATGCAAAGGTTCAAACGGAACCCCTTGAAGAACTTTAAGAACTAAATTTAAACTCCATGGCAGAGCAACAGGTTTAAACACAGGCTTGATCCTAACTACAGCCTGACAAAACGCCTGAACGTCTGGAACCTCAGCCAGACGTTTGTGCAAAAGAATAGACAGAGCAGAAATCGGTCCCTTTAAGGAACTAGCTGACAAACCCTTCTCCAATCCTTCTTGGAGAAAAGATAATATCCTAGGAATCCTGAACTTACTCCATGAGTAACCCTTGGATTCACACCAATGAGGATATTTACACCATATCTTATGATAGATTTTCCTGGTGACAGGCTTTCGAGCCTGAATTAAGGTATCAATGACAGATTCAGAAAAACCACGCTTTGATAGAATCAAGCGTTCAATCTCCAAGCAGTCAGACGTAGAGAAAACAAAATTTATGCTTACCTGATAAATTCCTTTATCCTGTAGTGTGGTCAGTCCACGGGTCATCATTACTTCTGGGATATTAACTCCTCCCCAACAGGAAGTGCAAGAGGATTCACCCAGCAGAGCTGCTATATAGCTCCTCCCCTCTACGTCACCTCCAGTCATTCGACCAAGGACCAACGAGAAAGGAGAAGCCAAAGGGTGTAGTGGTGACTGGAGTATAATTCAAAATTTTTTTACCTGCCATAAAAAACAGGGCGGGCCGTGGACTAACCACACTACAGGAGAAAGGAATTTATCAGGTAAGCATAAATTTTGTTTTCTCCTGTTAAGTGTGGTCAGTCCACGGGTCATCATTACTTCTGGGATACCAATACCAAAGCTAAAGTACACAGATGACGGGAGGGACAGGCAGGCTCTTTATACGGAAGGAACCACTGCCTGAAGAACCTTTCTCCCAAAAACAGCCTCCGAAGAAGCAAAAGTATCAAATTTGTAAAATTTGGAAAAAGTATGAAGAGAAGACCAAGTTGCAGCCTTGCAAATCTGTTCAACAGAAGCCTCATTCTTAAAGGCCCAAGTGGAAGCCACAGCTCTAGTAGAATGTGCTGTAATTCTTTCAGGAGGCTGCTGTCCAGCAGTCTCATAGGCTAACCGAATTATGCTACGAAGCCAAAAAGAGAGAGAGGTAGCCGAAGCTTTTTGACCTCTCCTCTGACCAGAATAAACGACAAACAGGGAAGACGTTTGTCGAAAATCCTTAGTTGCCTGTAGATAAAATTTCAGGGCACGGACTACATCTAGA
>NC_069499.1:143398732-143547619 GCF_027579735.1 Bombina bombina | reverse complement strand
AGTAATAATACCCATTCCACTGACTTAGCATGCATAATTGCAGCGGTCTGAGATGCAGGCGCGCAAACGGCACTATCTCCATTGTCGCTACCATTAAGCCGATTACTTCCATGCACTGAGCCACTGACGGGCGTGGAATGGAATGAAGGACACGGCAAGCATTTAGAAGTTTTGATAACCTGGACTCAGTCAGGTAAATTTTCATCTCTACAGAATCTATAAGAGTCCCTAGGAAGGAGACTCTTGTGAGTGGTGATAGAGAACTCTTTTCCACGTTCACTTTCCACCCATGCAACCTCAGAAATGCCAGAACTATATCTGTATGAGACTTGGCAATTTGAAAGCTTGACGCCTGTATCAGGATGTCGTCTAGATACGGAGCCACCGCTATGCCTCGCGGTCTTAGAACCACCTGGAGTGAGCCCAGAACCTTTGTAAAAATTATCGGGGCAGTGGCCAACCCAAAGGGAAGAGCTACAAATTGGTAATGCCTGTCTAGAAAGGCAAACCTTAGGAACCGATGATGATCTTTGTGAATCGGTATGTGAAGGTAGGCATCCTTTAAGTCCACTGTGGTCATGTACTGACCCTCTTGGATCATGGGTAGGATGGTCCGAATAGTTTCCATTTTGAATGATGGAACTCTGAAGAATTTGTTTAAGATCTTTAGATCCAAGATTGGTCTGAAGGTTCCCTCTTTCTTGGGAACCACAAACAGATTTGAATAAAAACAGAATTTATGTTTACCTGATAAATTACTTTCTCCAACGGTGTGTCCGGTCCACGGCGTCATCCTTACTTGTGGGATATTCTCCTCCCCAACAGGAAATGGCAAAGAGCCCAGCAAAGCTGGTCACATGATCCCTCCTAGGCTCCGCCTTCCCCAGTCATTCGACCGACGTAAAGGAGGAATATTTGCATAGGAGAAATCATGATACCGTGGTGACTGTAGTTAAAGAAAATAAATTATCAGACCTGATTAAAAAACCAGGGCGGGCCGTGGACCGGACACACCGTTGGAGAAAGTAATTTATCAGGTAAACATAAATTCTGTTTTCTCCAACATAGGTGTGTCCGGTCCACGGCGTCATCCTTACTTGTGGGAACCAATACCAAAGCTTTAGGACACGGATGAAGGGAGGGAGCAAATCAGGTCACCTAGATGAAAGGCACCACGGCTTGCAAAACCTTTCTCCCAAAAATAGCCTCAGAAGAAGCAAAAGTATCAAATTTGTAAAATTTAGTAAAAGTGTGCAGTGAAGACCAAGTCGCTGCCTTACATATCTGATCAACAGAAGCCTCGTTCTTGAAGGCCCATGTGGAAGCCACAGCCCTAGTGGAATGAGCTGTGATTCTTTCAGGAGGCTGCCGTCCGGCAGTCTCGTAAGCCAATCTGATGATGCTTTTAATCCAAAAAGAGAGAGAGGTAGAAGTTGCTTTTTGACCTCTCCTTTTACCAGAATAAACAACAAACAAAGAAGATGTTTGTCTAAAATCCTTTGTAGCATCTAAATAGAATTTTAGAGCACGAACTACATCCAAATTGTGCAACAAACGTTCCTTCTTTGAAACTGGATTCGGACACAAAGAAGGCACGACTATCTCCTGGTTAATGTTTTTGTTAGAAACAACTTTCGGAAGAAAACCAGGTTTAGTACGTAAAACCACCTTATCTGCATGGAACACCAGATAAGGGGGAGAACACTGCAGAGCAGATAATTCTGAAACTCTTCTAGCAGAAGAAATTGCAACCAAAAACAAAACTTTCCAAGATAATAACTTAATATCAACGGAATGTAAGGGTTCAAACGGAACCCCCTGAAGAACTGAAAGAACTAAATTGAGACTCCAAGGAGGAGTCAAAGGTTTGTAAACAGGCTTGATTCTAACCAGAGCCTGAACAAAGGCTTGAACATCTGGCACAGCTGCCAGCTTTTTGTGAAGTAACACAGACAAGGCAGAAATCTGTCCCTTCAAAGAACTTGCAGATAATCCTTTCTCCAAACCTTCTTGAAGAAAGGATAGAATCTTAGGAATTTTTACCTTGTCCCAAGGGAATCCTTTAGATTCACACCAACAGATATATTTTTTCCATATTTTGTGGTAGATTTTTCTAGTTACAGGCTTTCTGGCCTGAACAAGAGTATCAATGACAGAATCTGAGAACCCTCGCTTTGATAAGATCAAGCGTTCAATCTCCAAGCAGTCAGTTGGAGTGAGACCAGATTCGGATGTTCGAACGGACCTTGAACAAGAAGGTCTCGTCTCAAAGGTAGCTTCCATGGTGGAGCCGATGACATATTCACCAGGTCTGCATACCAAGTCCTGCGTGGCCACGCAGGAGCTATCAAGATCACCGATGCCCTCTCCTGATTGATCCTGGCTACCAGCCTGGGGATGAGAGGAAACGGCGGGAATACATAAGCTAGTTTGAAGGTCCAAGGTGCTACTAGTGCATCTACTAGAGTCGCCTTGGGATCCCTGGATCTGGACCCGTAGCAAGGAACCTTGAAGTTCTGACGAGAGGCCATCAGATCCATGTCTGGAATGCCCCACAATTGAGTAATTTGGGCAAAGATTTCCGGATGGAGTTCCCACTCCCCCGGATGAAATGTCTGACGACTCAGAAAATCCGCTTCCCAATTTTCCACTCCTGGGATGTGGATTGCAGACAAGTGGCAGGAGTGAGTCTCCGCCCATTGAATGATTTTGGTCACTTCTTCCATCGCCAGGGAACTCCTTGTTCCCCCCTGATGGTTGATGTACGCAACAGTCGTCATGTTGTCTGATTGAAACCGTATGAACTTGGCCTTTGCTAGCTGAGGCCAAGCCTTGAGAGCATTGAATATCGCTCTCAGTTCCAGAATATTTATCGGTAGAAGAGATTCTTCCCGAGACCAAAGACCCTGAGCTTTCAGGAGTCCCCAGACCGCGTCAGTCGTGACAATGACCCACTCTGGTCTGCGGAAGCTCATCCCCTGTGACAGGTTGTCCAGGGACAGCCACCAACGGAGTGAATCTCTGGTCCTCTGATCTACTTGTATCGTCGGAGACAAGTCTGTATAGTCCCCATTCCACTGACTGAGCATGCACAGTTGTAATGGTCTTAGATGAATTCGCGCAAAAGGAACTATGTCCATTGCCGCTACCATCAAACCTATTACTTCCATGCACTGCGCTATGGAAGGAAGAGGAACAGAATGAAGTATTTGACAAGAGTTTAGAAGTTTTGATTTTCTGGCCTCTGTCAGAAAAATCCTCATTTCTAAGGAGTCTATTATTGTTCCCAAGAAGGGAACCCTTGTTGACGGAGATAGAGAACTTTTTTCTACGTTCACTTTCCACCCGTGAGATCTGAGAAAGGCCAGGACAATGTCCGTGTGAGCCTTTGCTTGTGGAAGGGACGACGCTTGAATCAGAATGTCGTCCAAGTAAGGTACTACTGCAATGCCCCTTGGTCTTAGCACCGCTAGAAGGGACCCTAGTACCTTTGTGAAAATTCTTGGAGCAGTGGCTAATCCGAATGGAAGTGCCACAAACTGGTAATGCTTGTCCAGAAATGCGAACCTTAGGAACCGATGATGTTCCTTGTGGATAGGAATATGTAGATACGCATCCTTTAAATCCACCGTGGTCATGAATTGACCTTCCTGGATGGAAGGAAGAATTGTTCGAATGGTTTCCATTTTGAACGATGGAACCTTGAGAAACTTGTTTAGGATCTTGAGATCTAAGATTGGTCTGAATGTTCCCTCTTTTTTGGGAACTACGAACAGATTGGAGTAGAACCCCATCCCTTGTTCTCCTAATGGAACAGGATGAATCACTCCCATTTTTAACAGGTCTTCTACACAATGTAAGAATGCCTGTTTTTTTATGTGGTCTGAAGACAATTGAGACCTGTGGAACCTCCCCCTTGGGGTAAGCCCCTTGAATTCCAGAAGATAACCTTGGGAGACTATTTCTAGTGCCCAAGGATCCAGAACATCTCTTGCCCAAGCCTGAGCGAAGAGAGAGAGTCTGCCCCCCACCAGATCCGGTCCCGGATCGGGGGCCAACATCTCATGCTGTCTTGGTAGCAGTGGCAGGTTTCTTGGCCTGCTTTCCTTTGTTCCAGCCTTGCATTGGCCTCCAGGCTGGCTTGGCTTGAGAAGTATTACCCTCTTGCTTAGAGGACGTAGCACTTGGGGCTGGTCCATTTCTGCGAAAGGGACGAAAATTAGGTTTATTTTTGGCCTTGAAAGACCTATCCTGAGGAAGGGCGTGGCCCTTGCCCCCAGTGATATCAGAGATAATCTCTTTCAAGTCAGGGCCAAACAGCGTTTTCCCCTTGAACGGAATGTTAAGCAATTTGTTCTTGGAAGAAGCATCCGCTGACCAAGATTTTAGCCAAAGCGCTCTGCGCTCCACAATAGCAAAACCAGAATTTTTCGCCGCTAACCTAGCCAATTGCAAAGTGGCGTCTAGGGTGAAAGAATTAGCCAATTTGAGAGCATGAATTCTGTCCATAATCTCCTCATAAGAAGAAGAATTATTATTGAGCGCCTTTTCTAGTTCATCGAACCAGAAACACGCTGCTGTAGTGACAGGAACAATGCATGAAATTGGTTGTAGAAGGTAACCTTGCTGAACAAACATCTTTTTAAGCAAACCTTCTAATTTTTTATCCATAGGATCTTTGAAAGCACAACTATCTTCTATGGGTATAGTGGTGCGTTTGTTTAGAGTAGAAACCGCCCCCTCGACCTTGGGGACTGTCTGCCATAAGTCCTTTCTGGGGTCGACCATAGGAAACAATTTTTTAAATATGGGGGGAGGGACGAAAGGTATACCGGGCCTTTCCCATTCTTTATTTACAATGTCCGCCACCCGCTTGGGTATAGGAAAAGCTTCGGGGGGCCCCGGGACCTCTAGGAACTTGTCCATTTTACATAATTTCTCTGGAATGACCAAATTCTCACAATCATCCAGAGTAGATAACACCTCCTTAAGCAGAGCGCGGAGATGTTCCAATTTAAATTTAAATGTAATCACATCAGGTTCAGCTTGTTGAGAAATTTTCCCTGAATCTGAAATTTCTCCCTCAGACAAAACCTCCCTGGCCCCCTCAGACTGGTGTAGGGGCACTTCAGAACCAATATCAGCAGCATCCTCATGCTCTTCAGTATTTTCTAAAACAGAGCAGTCGCGCTTTCGCTGATAAGTGGGCATTTTGGCTAAAATGTTTTTGATAGAATTATCCATTACAGCCGTTAATTGTTGCATAGTAAGGAGTATTGGCGCACTAGATGTACTAGGGGCCTCCTGTGTGGGCAAGACTGGTGTAGACGAAGGAGGGGATGATGCAGTACCATGCTTACTCCCCTCACTTGAGGAATCATCTTGGGCATCATTTTCTCTAAATTTTGTGTCACATAAATCACATCTATTTAAATGAGAAGGAACCTTGGCTTCCCCACATACAGAACACAGTCTATCTGGCAGTTCAGACATGTTAAACAGGCATAAACTTGATAACAAAGTACAAAAAACGTTTTAAAATAAAACCGTTACTGTCACTTTAAATTTTAAACTGAACACACTTTATTACTGCAAATGTGAAAAAGTATGAAGGAATTGTTCAAAATTCACCAAAATTTGGAAACTTTAACCCTTAAAATAACGGAACCGGAGCCGTTTTTATATTTAACCCCTTTACAGTCCCTGGTATCTGCTTTGCTGAGACCCAACCAAGCCCAAAGGGGAATACGATACCAAATGACGCCTTCAGAAAGTCTTTTCTATGTATCAGAGCTCCTCACACATGCATCTGCATGTCATGCTTCCCAAAAACAAGTGCGCAATAGAGGCGCGAAAATGAGACTCTGCCTATGATTAGGGAAAGCCCCTAGAGAATAAGGTGTCCAATACAGTGCCTGCCGGTTATTTTACACAGTTCCCAAGATTAAAATAATTCCTCAAGGCTATGGGGTATAAAATATGCTTATATATAAATCGTTTTAGCCCAGAAAATGTCTACAGTCTTAAAAGCCCTTGTGAAGCCCTTTTTTTCTTTATGTAATAAAAATGGCTTACCGGATCCCATAGGGAAAATGACAGCTTCCAGCATTACATCGTCTTGTTAGAAATGTGTCATACCTCAAGCAGCAAAAGTCTGCTCACTGTTTCCCCCAACTGAAGTTAATTCCTCTCAACAGTCCTGTGTGGAAACAGCCATCGATTTTAGTAACGGTTGCTAAAATCATTTTCCTCTTACAAACAGAAATCTTCATCTCTTTTCTGTTTCAGAGTAAATAGTACATACCAGCACTATTTTAAAATAACAAACTCTTGATTGAATAATAAAAACTACAGTTAAACACCAAAAAACTCTAAGCCATCTCCGTGGAGATGTTGCCTGTACAACGGCAAAGAGAATGACTGGGGAAGGCGGAGCCTAGGAGGGATCATGTGACCAGCTTTGCTGGGCTCTTTGCCATTTCCTGTTGGGGAGGAGAATATCCCACAAGTAAGGATGACGCCGTGGACCGGACACACCTATGTTGGAGAAATCCCTGTCCTTGTTCCGTCCGCGGAACTGGATGGATCACTCCCATTACTAGGAGGTCTTGCACACAGCTTAGGAATGCCTCTTTCTTTATCTGGTTTGCTGATAACCTTGAAAGATGAAATCTCCCTTGTGGAGGAGAAGCTTTGAAGTCCAGAAGATATCCCTGAGATATGATCTCCAAAGCCCAGGGATCCTGAACATCTCTTGCCCACGCCTGGGCGAAGAGAGAAAGTCTGCCCCCCACTAGATCCGTTTCCGGATAGGGGGCCTTTCCTTCATGCTGTCTTGGGGGCACCAGCAGGCTTTCTGGCCTGCTTGCACTTGTTCCAGGACTGGTTAGGTTTCCAGGCCTGTCTGGAATGAGCAACAGTTCCCTCTTGTTTTGAAGCGGAGGAAGTTGATGCTGCTCCTGCCTTGAAATTTCGAAAGGCACGAAAATTAGACTGTTTAGCCTTTGATTTGGCCCTGTCCTGAGGAAGGGTATGACCCTTGCCTCCAGTAATATCAGCAATAATTTCCTTCAAGCCAGGCCCGAATAAGGTCTGCCCCTTGAAAGGAATGTTGAGTAATTTAGACTTTGAAGTCACGTCAGCTGACCAGGATTTAAGCCATAGCGCCCTACGCGCCTGGATGGCAAATCCGGAATTCTTAGCTGTTAGTTTAGTCAAATGAACAATGGCATCAGAAACAAATGAGTTAGCTAGCTTAAGCGTTCTAAGCTTGTCAATAATTTCATTCAATGGAGCTGTCTGGATGGCCTCTTCCAGGGCCTCAAACCAGAATGCCGCCGCAGCAGTGACAGGCGCAATGCATGCAAGGGGCTGTAAAGTAAAAACCTTGTTGAATAAACATTTTCTTAAGGTAACCCTCCAATTTTTTATCCATTGGATCTGAAAAAGCACAACTGTCCTCAACCGGGATAGTGGTACGCTTTGCTAAAGTAGAAACTGCTCCCTCCACCTTAGGGACCGTCTGCCATAAGTCCCGTGTAGTGGCGTCTATTGGAAACATTTTTCTAAATATAGGAGGTGGGGAAAAGGGCACACCGGGTCTATCCCACTCCTTGCTAATAATTTCTGTAAGCCTTTTAGGTATTGGAAAAACGTCAGTACACACCGGCACCGCATAGTATCTATCCAGCCTACACAATTTCTCTGGAATTGCAACTGTGTTACAGTCATTCAGAGCAGCTAATACCTCCCCAAGCAATACACGGAGGTTCTCAAGCTTAAATTTAAAATTAGAAATCTCTGAATCAGGTTTCCCCGAGTCAGAGATGTCACCCACAGACTGAAGCTCAACGTACTCATGTTCTGCATACTGTGACGCAGTATCAGACATGGCTCTAACAGCATTTGCGCGCTCTGTATCTCTCCTAACCACAGAGCTATCGCGCTTGCCTCTTAATTCAGGCAATCTAGATAATACCTCTGACAGGGTATTATTCATGACTGCAGCCATGTCCTGCAAGGTAATCGCTATGGGCGTCCCTGATGTAATTGGCGCCATATTAGCGTGCGTCCCCTGAGCGGGAGGCGAAGGGTCTGACACGTGGGGAGAGTTAGTCGGCATAACTTCCCCCTCGACAGAACCCTCTGGTGATAATTCTTTTATAGATAAAGACTGATCTTTACTGTTTAAGGTGAAATCAATACATTTAGTACACATTCTCCTATGGGGCTCCACCATGGCTTTCAAACATAATGAACAAGTAGGTTCCTCTGTGTCAGACATGTTTAAACAGACTAGCAATGAGACTAGCAAGCTTGGAAAACACTTTAAAACAAGTTTACAAGCAATATAAAAAACGTTACTGCGCCTTTAAGAAACACAAATTTTCCCAAATTTTGAAATAACAGTGAAAAAATGCAGTTACACTAACGAAATTTTTACAGTGTATGCAATAAGTTAGCAGAGCATTGCACCCACTTGCAAATGGATGATTAACCCCTTAATACCAAAAACGGAACAACAAATGACAAAAACGTTTTTTAAACAGTCACAACAACTGCCACAGCTCTACTGTGGCTTTTAACCTCCCTCAATACGACTTTTGAAGCCTTTGAGCCCTTCAGAGAAGTCCTAGATCATGCAGGAAGAAGCTGGATGTCTGTCTGTAATTTATGCTGTGCAAAAAAATGCCAAAATAGGCCCCTCCCACTCATGTTACAACAGTGGGAAGCCTCAGGGAACTGTTTCTAGGCAAAATTCAAGCCAGCCATGTGGAAAAAACTAGGCCCCAATAAGTTTTATCACCAAACATATGTAAAAAACGATTAAACATGCCAGCAAACGTTTTAAAATACACTTTTATAAGAGTATGTATCTCTATTAATAAGCCTGATACCAGTCGCTATCACTGCATTTAAGGCTTTACTTACATTACTTCGGTATCAGCAGCATTTTCTAGCAAATTCCATCCCTAGAAAAATATTTTAACTGCACATACCTTATTACAGGAAAACCTGCCCGCTATTCCCCCTCTGAAGTTACCTGACTCCTCAGAATATGTGAGAACAGCAAAGGATCTTAGTTACTTCTGCTAAGATCATAGAAAACGCAGGCAGATTCTTCTTCTAAATACTGCCTGAGATAAACAGTACACTCCGGTACCATTTAAAAATAACAAACTTGGGGGGCGTGACTCTAGGCAAAACCTTGAATGGTCGCAATATCAGTTGTTCTGAGTGAAGCATCAATAATTTGCCTTTTATTGGTGTCCATGAGGTCCATTCACCTACCTCATCCTGATAACTAAACTCTGCTCACTAAGCTGAATCGAATACTACCAGAATCTTTGGACTACCACCCTTAATAACTGATCTGGAGGGTTGAGGCCTAAGGCAGCCGCGTAAGTGAGAGGCTCTCAACACCCCCCCCCCCCCCCCGGTATCTTGTAAGCCGGGTATGCAGTGCTAGACACTGAAAATCTCAACATTTGGATACTGAACTATATCTCTCAACTGATACCAACACTACTTGTATCTATTTTAAGCACCATCCTTGCTATATAGGAGAATTAGCAGAAGAATACGATACCTTCCTCCTAAGTACATACCCGTTAAAGATGGCGCTGAGCTCAGACCTGTTACTAACAGCAGTGACAAAGCTACTGCAGGAGCAGCATGAATGGATACAACAGGCTTGGGACGCTGAATGGGAGAGCATTCGTGCATTAGCCAGACAAGTGGGGCACCGCCAGGAGAAGCTAAGAGACCTTGGAGAGACAACTAAAACAAACACAAATCTCCACGAGCCTATCTCGAACCTAACTAGCCCAGCGCCCCAGATCCAGGCTCCGACTGAGGCAGTAAAACATTTGAGCCCGCCTGCACAGAATCCTACAGCGGTGGTTGACAATCCTGATGGCGTTCCAGCCACGAGTGAGACGCTCACACTAACCTCCAGGCAGCAACAGCTTGCACCCGCAACATCAAAGGTGACCAGCGGTCCAGTAAAAGTAATATCTCCAAGCCGGGATCAAACCTACCTCTCACATGATGACAATAACACCAGCGGGAGATATCAAGAGCTGAATTGGCGGAGGGTGACAGAGGGGGAACTGAAGCTACCTAGGATGGCATCTGCCTGCTGTGAACTGAGCACTATTGCAGAGACTTGGATCACGGTCACAGCATTGAAACCTTCTGCTGTACATTATTGCCCTGCTCTGGAGAAGAAGAGACCGAGAGATCGGGTAGCAGTTCTAATCACTTGCAGGGGAACTTTCCGCCATTCTTTTGACTTTTTAGCCATGCCTTGCAGCTGCCGGACTTTTGACCCTGGGGGCCTTCAGGTATGAACTGCCTGGGGGATATCCGGTACCGGAGATCTGCTCAGCTGGACCGCATTGGAGTGGGCTAATGGTATCACATACTCTCCCCTTTGTCCCGGTGTAATTACCTTGGACATTATAGTGGGGAAAAAATGAAGTTTTGGACACCACGTTACAGGGTGATATTATTATACCCTTGCCTTTCTATACCTATGCTAACAATTTGTCTGTAGAATCTAATGTAACTATATCAAATTGTAAACCACTGTAAAGAATACCCTATATTGATGTTAAGTTACAGCCAGACCCATCAGGGATATCTTAGACTTAAACAAGTTACCTAAGGTCATTTGCTAGTGTTAGTATGTTTGTTTAACGGTTATAGGAAATGTACCCTTTTCTCACATATACCTCAGCCACATGATACTCCCTTTGTAGGGTCTTCTATACTATAAATTGAGATATTGCTAAGTTAACTTACATGCATTGAAAACCATCAGAACTGGATATTGTGTAGTCTTTTCTGCTTAATCCTATATTTCTTACATATATCAAACCCATAATGACTATTCTAGTCCATAAGCTAAGGTGTTTTCACTTAGGGTCCAAAAGTGGCCCAGTTTGTTATTTTATTCTCCCCCCCCCCCCCCTAAAATGCCCTCTTTGATTTATATTCTTTTTCAGGAGGTCCAAGAGTGGCCTCTATTTTCCATTGAGGGAAATCACTCTAATTGTCTGTGTAGCATATCTTAAGGGGATAATCCTTAACTGAAAACCTGAGGTTAACTCTTATTTTTATTTTCTTAACTGGGCGATCAAATATATGTTTATCTTAACATTTAATATGTACATTGTTATGTGATTCTGATATGTTTCTGTAATTGATATGCCGTTTGCCTGTATCACTTTTATAACCTCAATAAAGAAAAATTTAAAAAAAAACAAAAAAAAAAAAAAAAACTTTTGATTGAAGAAATAAACTAAGTATAAAACACCACAGTCCTCTAACGACCTCCATCTTAGTTGAGAGTTGCAAGAGAATGACTGGATATGGCAGTGAGGTGGAGGAGCTATATAGCAGCTCTGCTGTGGGTGATCCTCTTGCAACTTCCTGTTGGGAAGGAGAATATCCCACAAGTAATGGATGATCCGTGGACTGGATACACTTAACAAGAGAAAAGGAGAACCATAGTGTGCAGTGGTGACTGTAGTTTTACAAAAAATAAATTTGAACCCGACTTAATTGCCAGGGCGGGCCGTGGACTGGATACACCGTAAGAGAAAGAAATTTATCAGGTAAGCATAAATTCTGTTTTCTCTTACATTGGTGTATCCAGTCCACGGATTCATCCTTACTTGTGGGAACCAATACCAAAGCTTTAGGACACGGATGAAGGGAGGGAACAAGTCAGGTAACCTAAACAAAAGGCACCACTACTTGTAAAACCTTTCTCCCAAAAAAATAGCCTCCGAAGAAGCAAAAGTATCGAATTTGGAAAATTTGGCAAAAGTATGCAGTGAAGACCAAGTCGCTGCTTTACAAATCTGTTCAACAGAAGCCTCATTCTTGAAAGCCCATGTGAAAGCCACAGCTCTGGTGGAAAGAGCTGTAATTCGTTTAGGATGCTGCTGTCCAGCAGTCTGATAAGTCAATCAGATAATGCTTTTCAGCCAAAAGGAAAGAGAGGAAGCGATAGCTTTATGACCTCTCCTCTTACCAGAATAGACAACAAACAAGGATGACGTGTGTCTGAAATCTTTAGTTGCTTTTAAATAGAAATTTAAAGCACGAACCACATCAAGATTGTGTAATTCTTAGAAACTGAATTAGGACACAGAGAAGGAACAATGATTTCCTGGTTAATATTCTTATTAGAAACCACTTTAGGAAGGAAACCAGTTTTTGTACGCAAAACAACCTTATCTGCATGAAACACCAGATAGGGTGAATTACACTGCAAAGCAGACAATTCTGTAACTCTTCGAGCAGAATAAATAGTTACCAAAAACAAAACTTTCCAAGATAATCACTTAATATCTATGATATGTAAAGGTTCAAACGGAACCCCTTGAAGGACTGATCTAACACCACAAACTCTTTACCCTCCCGTGGAGATGCTACTTGTTAGAGCGGCAAAGAGAATGACTGGGGGGCGGAGCCTGAGGGGAGCTATATGGACAGCTCTGCTGTGTGCTCTCTTTGCCACTTCCTGTAGGGATTGAGAATATCCCACAAGTAAGGATGAATCCGTGGACTGGATACACCAATGTAAGAGAAATAGCAATAGATAATGCATAATTACTAATGAACTCTGCATGTAAAAGCTTATCATGATAACTTATTACAAACCATAGCTAAAGATAAACATTCATAACATTAAAATAAATGAACTTAGCTTTGGTAGGACTGATATCAGTCATCAGGAATCCAGCAGTATTTTCTGATACAGGAACAGTTTTTGGAATATCTTGCAATATGTAATAGAAAAACAACATATAAAGCAAAATTATCAAATTCCTTAAATGACAGTTTCAGGAATGGGAAAAAATGCAAACAGAACAAGCCTCTAGAAACCAGAAGCAACTAAAAAGTGAGACTTAAAAAATATAATAAAACTGGCGCCAAGTATGACGCCCACATATGTTTTGGCGCCAAAAACGTCTGTAATAAACACGAGTCAAAAATGACGCAACTACGTGAAAACTTCCGGCGTCAACTACGACGCCGGAAATGACGTCATTGACGTCAGACAAACGTCAATCTCGTGTCAAAAAAGTCTTGCGCCAAAAATGACGCAATAAATTCTAGCAATTTTTGCACCCGCGAGCCTAACAGCCCGCAATGTAAAGGAAAAAATTCAATTGAAAATTTTAGGTAAGAAAAAATTTTCATTCATATGCATTTTCCCAAAAAATGAAACTGACAGTCTGAAAGAAGGAAAATAAACTGATTGACCTGAATCATGGCAAATAAGTATAAAACATATATTTAGAACCTTACATATAAAGTGCCAAACCATAGCTCAGAGTGTCATAAATAAGACTTACTTACCCAAAGACACTCTTCTACATAAAGTAGATAGCCAAACCAGTACTGAAACGAGAATCAGTAGAGGTAATGGTATATAAGAGTATATCGTCGATCTGAAAAGGGAGGTAGGAGAATAAATCTCTACGACCGATAACAGAGAACCTATGAAATAGATCCCCTAGAGGAAGGCCATGGAATTCAAATAGGCAATACTCTCTTCACATCCCTCTGACATTCACTGCACTCTGAGAGGAAAACCGGGCTTCAGCCTGCTGCGAAGCGCATATCAACGTAGAAATCTAGCACAAACTTACTTCACCACCTCCATGGGAGGCAAAGTTTGTAAAACTGAATTGTGGGTGTGGTGAGGGGTGTATTTATAGGCATTTTGAGGTTTGGGAAACTTTGCCCCTCCTGGTAGGAATGTATATCCCATACGTCACTAGCTCATGGACTCTTGCCAATTAAATGAAAGAAACCCTGGTTCCCAAAGCAGCTCCCCTCCGGTAATTCACCCACCTCTTGTCCTCCCTAGGGGCTATTAATCCCCAAAAGAGCAGAGCTCTGGGGAACATGGTTGATGGAGCGACAAGGGGTAAAGTTAGCAGGTGTTCTGCTGTCCTGTGGCCGACCGGGAGTTCCAGGAGCCCGGACAGCCTGAGATGGGTTAGGCGGGTGTCCGTGGTGAGACTGCCGACCGGGAGTTCAAGGGGCCCGGCCAGCCTAGGAGGGTTTTCCTGGTCATACACTAGCTTTTCACAAGACAAGCAAACCAAAGCTTCCAGGGATTGTGGATGCTCTGAGGAGCCCAAAATCACTGAGAAACAACAGGGGTGAGGTTGTAAGGGGGTGGGGGTAGCCTTAGCTGACTGGTATCCGTGACAGGTAACTTTTTTCCTTTTTTATTTTTTAAGTGTAGAGAGGACAGAGAAGCTTAAATAACACTGCAGATCACCTCTACACCTCAGCAGTACTTTGCTGAGGTGCCTACCTGACCGTTGTAACCAACTCCCTCTGAGCAGAAGTCGTTCCCACACTATCAGATCCAGAAATCAGCAGCAGAAGTAGGTCTCCGGTACTAAATATGCATATTAAATTAGAGAATGAGCAATAGGAAAAGAAGCTGTACAACTTCCCTTCCGATAATCAGGAAGTGAAGGAGAAAAGGTGCACAACGCAATTCCCGCCTCCTCTAGTACCGCCTATCGTGGGCGTCGCCAATACAGTCATCTCCCGGTCAGCATATTTGTTATGAAACCGCTGGGAGATGTGAACCACCACAAAGTATTTTTCCCCAGTGCCTGCGTCTAGGCTGTCCACATAGTGTCTCCTGTGTACATAGGAGAAATAATATCTTATGAATATTAAGTGCCCATCCTAAATAAAAGTGTCCAACTTTTTCTGAGCTTTCTTCCATTAACCCCAGAAATTAAAGTCAGCTCCCAGGTTTGAGAGGTCCTCTCCCTCACATGGACCTGTGAAACAAGAGAAAGGACTGAGTAAAATCCCTCAGTTTTTCAGAGTTAGGGCAGCATCAGTATGGGAGGCGCAGTGAGAATTATGTCCCACAAGTTCCCATTGCTCTAAAGCCACCACTGCTCTACTGAAGAGACTGATATGGACTATGACTACACCCCAGGACAAAGCAGCACAATCTTGTACTACTTTAAAAATAATAAACTCTTGATTGAAGAATCTTTTCTAAACACCTAACTTTACCACTTCCTTCCTCTAACGTAGGCCAAGAGAATGACTGGGGTTGGAGGGAAGGGAGGTGATATTTAACAGCTTTGCTGTGGTGCTCTTTGCCCCCTCCTGCTGGGCAGGAGTGATATTCCCCAATAGTAATTAGATGATCCGTGGACTCATTGTGTCATTAAAAAGAAAAAAAAAAAAATTTATGTAAGAACTTACCCGATAAATTAATTTCTTTCATATTGGCAAGAGTCCATGACCTAGTGACGTAAAGGATATACAATCCTACCAGGAGGGGCAAAGTTTCCCAAACTTCAAAATGCCTATAAATACACCTCTCACTACACCCACAATTCAGTTTAACGAATAGCCAAGTAGTGGGATGATAAAGGAGTAAAAAGCATCAAAAGGAATTTGGAAATAATGTGCTTTATACAAAAAAAATCATAACCACCATTAAAAAAGGGGGTGGGCCTCATGCCAATATGAAAGAAGTTAATTTATCAGGTAAGTTCTTACATAAATTATGGCTTTTTGTGATGTAATTGTCAAGAGTCCATGAGCTAGTGATGTATGGGATAGCAATACCCAAGATGTGGAACTCCACGCAAGAGTCACTAGAGGGAGGGATAAAAATAAAAGCCATTTCGCTGAAAAAAAATTAATCCACAACCCAAATAAGTTTATTCTCAAAAAATAAAATAAAAAAAACTTAAATCATAAGCAGAAAAATCAAACTGAAACAGCTGCCTGAAGAACTTTCCTACAAAAAACTGCTTCCGAAGAAGCGAATACATCAAAATGGTAGAATTTAGTAAATGTATGCAAAGAAGACCAAGTTGCTGCTTTGCAAATTTGATCAACTGAAGCTTCATTCTTAAAAGCCCAAGAAGTGGAAACTGATCTAGTAGAATGAGATGTAATTCTCTGAGGCGGTGCTTTACCACAATGCCAAAGAAACGGCAGAAGCCTTCTGACCTTTCCTGGAACCAGACAAGATAACAAATAAACTAGAAGTCTTCCTGAAATCTTTAGAGGCTTCAACATAATATTTCAGAGCTCTCACCACATCCAAAGAATGTAAAGACCTCTCCAAAGAATTGTTAGGATAAGGACACAAAGAAGGGACAACAATTTCTCTATTAATGTTGTTAGAATTCCCAACCTTAGGTAAGAATTTAAATGAAGTCCGCAAAACTGCCTTATCCTGATGAAAAATCAGAAAATGAGAATCACAAGAAAGAGCAGATAATTCAGAAACTCTTCTAGAAGAAGAGATGGCCAAAAGGAACAACACTTTCCAAGAAAGTATAGGCTCAAATGGAGGAGCCTGTAAAGCCTTCAAAACAAAATTAAGACTCCAAGGAGGAGAGATTGATTTAATGACAGGCTTGATACGAACCAAAGCCTGTACAAAACAATAAATATCAGGAAGTTTAGCAATTTTCCTGTGGAATAAAACAGAAAGAGCAGAGATTTGTCCTTTCAAGGAACTTGCAGACAAACCTTTATCCAAACCATCCTGAAGAAACTGTAAAATTCTAGGAATTCTAAAAGAATGCCAAGAGAATTTATGAGGATAACACCATGAAATGTAAGTCTTTCAAACTTGTTAATAAATCTTTCTAGAAACAGATTTACGAGCCTGCAACATAGTATTAATCACTGAGTCAGAGAAACCTCTATGACTAAGCACTAAGCGTTCAATTTCCATACCTTCAAATTTAATGATTTGAGATCCTGATGGAAAAACGGACCTTGAGATAGGTCTGGCCTTAATGGAAGTGGTCAAGGTTGGCAACTGGACATCCGAACAAGATCCACATACCAAAACCTGCGATACCATGCTGGAGCCACCAGCAGCACAAACAATTGCTCCATGATGATTTTGGAGATCACTCTTTGAAGAAGAACTAGAGGCGGAAAAATATAAGCAGGTTGATAACACCACGGAAGTGTCAATGCATCCACTGCTTCTGCCTGAGGATCCCTGGACAGGTACCTGGGAAGTTTTTTGCTTAGATGAGATGCCATCAGATCTATTTCTGGAAGCCCCCACATCTGAACAATTTGAGAAAACACATCTGGGTGGAGTGATCATTCTCCCGGATGTAAAGTCTGACGACTGAGATAATCCGCTTCCCAATTGTTTATACCTGGGATATGAACCGCAGAAATTAGACAGGAGCTGGATTCCGCCCAAACAAGTATCCAAGATTCTTCTTTCATAGCTTGAGGACTGAGTCCCACCCTGATGATTGATATATGCCACAGTTGTGATATTGTCTGTCTGAAAACAAATGAACGGTTCTCTCTTCAACAGAGGCCACAACTAAAGGGCCCTGAGAATTGCACAGAGTTCCAAAATATTGATTGGTAATCTCGCCTCTTGATATTTCCAAACCCCTTGTGCTCTCAGAGACCTGAAAGACTTGCATCTGTTGTGATCACAGTCCAGGTTGGACAAACGAAAGAGGCCCCTAGAATTATACAATGGTGATCTAACCACCAAGTCAGAGAAAGTCGAACATTGGGATTTAAGGATATTAATTGTGATATCCTTGTATAATCCCTGCACCATTGGTTCAGCATACAAAGCTGGAGAGGTCTCATATGAAAACGAGCAAAGGGGATCACGTCCGCTGCAGTCATGAGACTGAAAACTTCCATTCACATAGCTACTGAAGGGAATGACAGACTGAAGGTTCAGACAGGCTGCAACCAATTTCAAACGTCTCTTGTCTGTTAGAGACAAAGTCATGGACACTGAATCTATCTGGAAACCTAAAAAGGTTACCTTTGTCTGAGGAATCAAATAACTTTTTGGTAAATTGATCCTCCAACCATGTCTTTGAAGAAACAACACTAGTTGATTTGTGTGAGATTCTGCAGAACGTAAAGACTGAGCGAGTACCATGATATCGTCCAAATAAGGAAACACCGCAATACCCTGCTCTCCGATTACAGAGAGTAGGGCACAGAGAAACTTTGAAAAGATTCTTGGAGCTGTCGCTAGGCCAAAAGGAAGATCAACAAATTGGTAATGCTTGTCTAGAAAAACAATTTATGTAAGAACTTACCTGATAAATTCATTTCTTTCATATTGGCAAGAGTCCATGAGCTAGTGACATATGGGATATACAATCCTACCAGGAGGGGCAAAGTTTCCCAAACCTCAAAATGCCTATAAATACACCCCTCACCACACCCAAAATTCAGTTTAACGAATAGCCAAGCAGTGGGGTGATAAAGAAAGGAGTAGAAAACATCAACAAAGGAAATTTGGAAATAATTGTGCTTTATACAAAAAATCATAACCACCATAAAAAAGGTTGGGCCTCATGGACTCTTGCCAATATGAAAGAAATGAATTTATCAGGTAAGTTCTTACATAAATTATGTTCTCTTTCATGTAATTGGCAAGAGTCCATGAGCTAGTGACATATGGGATATCAATACCCAAGATGTGGATCTCCACTCAAGGGTCACTAGAGAGGGAGGGAATAAAAACAGCTATAATCTGCTGAAAAAATTAATCCACAACCCAAAAATATGTTTATTTCATTTGAAAGAAAAAAACTTAAATCAAAAGCAGAAGAATCAAACAAACAGCTGCCTGAAGAACTTTTCTACCAAAAACTGCTTCCTAAGAAGCAAATACATTAAAATGGTAGAATTTAGTAAATGAATGCAAAGAGGACCAAGTTGCCGCTTTGCAAATCTGAACAACTGAAGCTTCATTCTTAAAAGCCCACGAAGTGGAGACTGATCTAGTAGAATGAGCTGTAATTCTCTGAGGCGGGGCCTGACCCGACTCAAAATAAACTTGATGAATCAAAAGTTTCAACCAAGAAGCCAAGGAAATAGCAGAAGCCTTCTGACCTTTCCTAGGACCAGAAAATAAAACAAATAGACTGGAAGTCTTCCTGAAATCTTTAGTAGCTTCCACATAATATTTCAAAAATCTTACCACATCCAAAGAATGTAAGAATTATTAGGATTAGGACACAAGGAAGGGACAACAATTTCTCTACTAATGTTGTTAGAATTCACAACCTTAGGTAAAAATTAAAAAGAAGTCCGCAAAACTGCCTTATCCCGATGAAAAAAATCAGAAAAGGAGACTCACTAGAAAGAGCAGATAACTCAAACTCTTCTAGCAGAAGAGATGGCCAAAAGGAACAACACTTTCCAAGAAAGTAGTTTAATGTCCAAAAAAATGCATAGGTTCAAATGGAAGAACCTGTAAAGCCGTCAGAACCAAATTAAGACTCCAAGGAGGAGAAATTGATTAAATAACAGGCTTAATAAGAACTAAAGCCTGTACAAAACAGTGTATATCAGGAAGTATAGCAATCTTTCTGTGAAATAAAACAGAAAGAGCGGAGATATGTCCTTTCAAGGAACTTGCAGACAAACCCTTATCCAGACCATCCTGAAGAAACTTTAAAATTCTAGGAATTCTAAAAGAATGCCAGGAGAATTTATGAGAAGAACACCATGAAATGTAAGTCTTCCAAACTCTATAATAAATCTTTCTAGAAACAGATTTACGAGCTTGTAACATAGTATTAATCACTGAATCAGAGAAACCTCTATGACTACTACTAAGCGTTCAATTTCCATACCTTCAAATTTAATGATTTGAGATCCTGATGGAAAAACGGATCTTGAGATAGTAGGTCTGGCCAAACGGAAGTGGCCAAAGCGGGCAACTGGACATCCAAACCAGATCCGCATACCAAAACCTGTGTGGCCATGCTGGAGCCACCAGCAACACAAATGATTGTTCCATGATGATTTTGGAGATCACTCTTGGAAGGAGAACTAGAGGCGGGAAAATGTAAGCAGGATGATAACACCAAGGAAGTGTCAGGGCATCCCCTGCTTCCGCCTGAACATCCCTGGACCTGGACAGGTATCTGGGAAGTTTCTTGTTTAGATGAGAGGCCATGAGATCTCTCTCTGGAAGACCCCACAACTGAACAATCTAAGAAAACATCTGGATGGAGAGACCACTCCTCTGGATGTAAAGTCTGGCGGCTGAGATAATCCGCCTCCCAATTGTCTACACCTGGGATAAGCACCGCAGAGATTAGACAAGAGCTGGATTCCGCCTAAACAAGTATCCGAGATACTTTTTTCATAGCTTGGGGACTGTGAGTCCCACCCTGATGATTGACATATGCCACTGTTGTGATATTGTCTGTCTGAAAACAAATGAACGGTTCTCTCTTTAGTAGAGGCCAAAACTGAAGAGCTCTGAGAATTGCAAGTTCTAAAATATTTATTGGTAATCTCGCCTCTTGAGATTTCCAAACCCCTTGTGCTGTCAGAGATCCTAAAACAGCTCCCCAACCTGAAAGACTCGCATCTGTTGTGATCACAGTCCAGGTTGGGCGAACAAGAGAAGCCCCTTGAACTAAACGATGGTGATCTATCCACCATTTCAGAGAGTGTCGTACATTGATTCAGCATACAAAGCTGTAGAGGTCTCATGTGAAAACGAGCAAAGGGGATCACGTCCGATGCTGCAGTCATGAGACCTAAAACTTCCATGCACATAGCCACTGAAGGGAATGACAGACTGAAGGTGCCGACATGCTGCAACCAATTTTAAACGTCTCTTGTCTGTTAGAGACAGAGTCATGGACACTGAATCTATCTGGAAGCCTAAAAAGGTGACCCTTGTCTGAGGAATCAAGAAACTTTTGGTAAATTGATCCTCCAACCATGTTTCCAAAGAAACAACACTAGTTGATTCGTGTGAGATTCTGCAGTACGCAAAGACTGAGCTAGTACCAAGATATCGTCCAAATAAGGAAACACTGCAATACCCTGTTCTCTGATTACAGAGAGTAGGGCACCCAGAACCTTCGAAAAGATTCTTGGAGCTGTTGCTAGGCCAAATGGAAGAGCAACAAATTGGTAATGCTTGTTTAGAAAAGAGAATCTCAGAAACTGATAATGTTCTGGATGAATCGGAATATGAAGGTATGCATTCTGCAAGTCTATTGTGGACATATAATGTCCTTGCTGAACAAAAGGCAGAATAGACCTTATAGTCACCATCTTGAAAGTTGGTACTCTAGTCTTACATAACGATTCAAAATTTTTCAGATCCAGAACTGGTCTGAATAAATTTTCCTTCTTTGGTACAATGAATAGATTTGAATAAAACCCCAAACCTTGTTCCTGAAGAGGAACTGCCATGATTACCCCTGAAGACTCCAGGTCTGAAACACATTTCAGGAAAGCCTGAGCTTTTAATGGATTTACTGGGATACGTGAGAGAAAAAAAATCTTCTCACAGGAGGTCTTACTCTGAATCCTATTCGATACCCTTGAGAGACAATGCTCTGAATCCATTGATTTTGGACAGATTTTATCCAAATATCTTTGAAAAACATTAATCTGCCCCCTACCAGCTGAGCTGGAATAAGGGCCGCACCTTCATGCGGACTTAGGGGCTGACTTTGGTTTCCTAAATGGATTGGATTTATTCCAACTTGAGGAAGGCTTCCAATTGGAAGCAGACTCCTTGGAGGGGGGGGAAGATTGAGTTTTTGTTCCTTATTCTGACGAAAGGAACGAAAATGGTTAGAAGCCTTAGATTTACCCTTAGGTTTTTAATCCTGAGGCAGAAAAACTCCCTTCCCCCAGTGACAGTTGAAATAATAGATTCCAACTGAGAAACAAATAAATTACAACCTTGGAAAAAAAGAGATAGTAATCTAGATTTAGATGTCATATCAGCATTCCAAGATTTAAGCCACAAAGCTCTTCTAGCTAAAATAGCTAAAGACATGGATCTAACATCAATTTTGATAATATCAAAAATTGCATCACAATAAAATGATTAGCATATTGCAATAGGCGAATAATGCTAGATAAGTCAGAATCCAATTCCTGTTGCGCTAAATTCTCCAACCAGAAGGTTGATGCAGCCGCAACATCAGCCAAAGAAATTGCAGGTCTGAGAAGATGACCTGAATTTAAATAGGCCTTCCTTAGATAAGATCCAAGCTTCCTATCTAAAGGATCCTTAAAAGGAAGTACTATCTTATATAGGAATAGTGGTACGTTTAGCAAGAGTAGAAATAGCCCCATCAACTTTGGGAATTTTTTCCCAAAACTCTATAGATTTTGCTGGAAAAGGATACAATTTTTTAAACCTTGAAGAAGGAATAAAAGTAGTACCTGGCTTATTCCATTCCCTAGAAATCATATCAGAAATAGCCTCAGGAATAGGAAAAACCCCTGGAGAAACCACAGGAGGATTAAAAACAGCATTTAAACGTTTATTAGACTGAACGTCAATAGGACTGGTTACCTCAATATCCAAAGTAATTAACACTTCTTTTAATAAAGAACGCATATACTCTATTTTAAATAAATAAGTATATTTGTCAGTGTCAATGTCTGAGGAAGGATCTTCTGAATCAGATAGATCCTCATCAGAAGAGGATAAATTATGTTGTTGGTCATTTGAAATTTCATCAACTAAATTAGAAGTTATAAAAGACCTTTAACATTTATTAGAAGGTGGAAATGCAGACAAAACCTTCAAAATAGAAAACGAAACAAATTCTTTAAAATTTACAGGTATATCATGCACATTAGAAGTTGAAGGAACAACAACTGGCAATGTGCTATTACTGATGGATACACTAACTGCATGTAAAAGTTTATCATGACAACTATTACAAATGACATTCGGCAAAATAATTTCAACAATTTTACAACAAATGCACTTTGATGCCTGACATCGGTCCTACCAAAGCTATGTCCCAGCAGAAACTTCTGAGGCAGGATCAGATAAAGACATCTTGCAAAATGTAAGAGAAAAAACAACATAAAAAGCAAAATTATCCATTTCCTTATATGACAGTTTCAGGAATGGGGGAAAAAAAGCAAATAGCATACGCCTCTGATAGAGAAAAAAATCAAGAGGCAAATATCAATGGGGTATTGAAATAATGAAAAAGTTTGGCGCCAAGTATGACGCACAACGTAACGTAAATAACGTAAATAACCGGAAATGACACACTCGCGTCACTAATGACGCAACCGTGTGAAAGGTCTTGGCGTCAAGTATGATGCCGGAAAATACGAAGTTGCGTCATAGATGTATTTTTCCGCGCCAAAAATATTTTCGCGCCAAGAATGACGCAATAAAGTTTAGCATTTGCCGCACCCGCGGGCCTAATGCCACCCGCAATAGCAAGAAGTAGTCAATTGAAAAAAGACTAAACCCCAGGTAAGAAAAAAATTTCTATAAAAGATGTTTATATTCCCCAAAAATGAAACTGACTGCAGAAGGAAATACATGAACCTGACTCATGGCAAATATAAGTACAATACATATATTTAGAACTTTATATAAATGCATAAAGTGCAAAACCATAGCTGAGGTGTCTTAAGTAATAAAAAACATACTTACCAAAAGACACCCATCCACATATAGCAGATAGCCAAACCAGTACAGAAACAGTTATCAGTAGAGGTAATGGTAAATTGAGAGTATATCGTCGATCTGAAAAGGGAGGTAGGAGATTAATCTCTACGACCAATAACAGAGAACCCATGAAATAGACCCCCGTTAGGGAAATCATCGTATTCAATAAATGATACTCCCTTCACGTCCCTCTGACATTTGCTGTACTCTGAGAGGAATCGGGCTTCAACAATGCAGAGAAGCGCATATCAACGTAGAAATCTTAGCACAAACTTACTTCACCACCTCCATAGGAGGCAAAGTTTGTAAAACTGAATTGTGGGTGTGGTGAGGGGTGTATTTATAGGCATTTTGAGGTTTGGGAAACTTTGCCCCTCCTGGTAGGATTGTATATCCCATACGTCACTAGCTCATGGACTCTTGCCAATTACATGAAACAAATTATGCTTACCTGATAATTTCATTTCCATCGAGGGGATTAGAGTCCACGGCTCCTGCCCGTATCTCCGTAGGGCGGACCTAAATTTAATCATCATCTTTTATACCCTGATATTTCTCCTACTTTTCCTGGTTCCCTCGGCAGAATGACTGGGGGAGGTATTTAAGCCTTTGGCTGGAGTGTCTTTGCTTCCTCCTGGTGGCCAGGTTCTTAATTCCCAATAGTAATGAATTAAGCTGTGGACTCTCCTCCCCTCGATGGAAATTAAATTATCAGGTAAGCATAATTTATGTTATAATCAAACTTATGGTGCCGTGCTACAGCCGATAAAGATGAATACAGTTGGTGAGAAATTGAGAGAAATGCGCTCCCTGTCCATATATTCATCTGGTCCAAATGGGGATGTTCCAGCAGCGCAAATGTAATGTGTTTAACCCATTTGAAGACATAGTTAAAAGAAATGTGCTTACAAATAAACTTTAAACATTTCAAAATGGACTATATGAATTACTATGTAAGGGTCAAAGGATCAAAGTGTTACCTAAAATATTTACCAAATGTAACACCTATTCAACCAAAATGACAAGTCATTAGTAAAAACTAAACATTTGCGGTTATACCTTTTAGTGATTCAACTTGATTTTTTCCATATGGAGCAGAAGAAAAATTTCCACAGAAGATGAAGCATGTTGGAGGAGCTGTAGAATAACCTAGAAAAAATATAAATAAACCACCAAAATGAAAATACAGTGAAATTTAAAATTTCCAATCCATTGAAAAAATATAACATAATATACAATACCCTATTCTCTTCATGGTGAGGTATTGCAAAGTAAAAGTTAGTATGGTATATGCAAAAGTAAATTTATGCTTACCTGATAAATGTATTTCTTTTACGATATGACGAGTCCACAGATTTCATCCTTACTTATGGGATATCGCCTCCTGGTCAGCAGGAGGAGGCAAAGAGCACCACAGCAGAGCTGTATATATAGCTCCTCCCTTCCCTCCCGTCATTCAACCGAAGTTAGGAAGAGGAGGGAAAGCCAAGGTGCAGAGGTGACTGAAGTTTAACTAATATAAAGACTTGTCTTAGAAAAGAACAGGGTGGGCCGTGGACTCGTCATATCGTAAAAGAAATAAATTTATCAGGTAAGCAAAAATTTCCTTTTCTTTTACAAGATATATGACGAGTCCACGGATTTCATCCTTACTTATGGGATATAATACCAAAGCTATAGGGATGAAAGGGAGGGACAAGACAGGAACCTAAACGGAAGGCACCACTGCTTGAAGAACCGCTCTCACAAAAATAGCCTCAGACGAGGCAAAAGTATCAAATTTGTAAAATTTGGAAAAAGTGTGAAGAGACGACCAAGTTACAGCCTTGCAAATCTGTTCAACAGAAGCATCATTTTAAAATGCCCATGAGGAAGCCACAGCCCTAGTAGAATGAGCCGCAATTCTTTCAGGAGGCTGCTGTTCAGCAGTCTCATATGCAAAACGGACGATACTCTTCAGCCAAAAGGAAAGAGGTAGCCGTAGCTTTCTGGCCCCTACGTCTCCCAGAAAAAAAACAAATAATGAAGATGATTGACGAAATTCCTTAGTCGCCTGCAAGTAAAACTTCAGGGCACGGACCACGTCCAAGTTATGTAACAGACGCTCCTTCTTAGAAGAAGGATTAGGACACAATGAGGGAACAACAATTTCCTGATTAATAGTTTTGTTGGAAACAACCTTAGGAAGAAAACCAGGTTTGGTACGCAACACCACCTTATCGGAATGAAAAATAAGGTAAGGAGAATCACATTGTAATGCTGAAAGCTCAGAAACTCTGCGAGCAGAAGAAATAGCAATCAAAAATAAAACTTTCCAAGATAATAATTTAATATCTACGGAATGCATAGGTTCAAACGGAACCTTGAAGAACCATAAGAACTAAGTTCAAACTCCAAGGAGAAGCAATAGGTCTAAACACAGGCCTGATTCTAGTCAGAACCTGACAAAAAGATTGAACATCTGGAATATCTGCCAGACATCTGAGTAGCAAAATAGATAACACTTTCTCCAATCCTCCTTGGAGAAACAAAATCCTAGGAATCCTAATCTTACTCCATGAGTAGCCCTTGGATTCGCACCAATAAAGATATTTACGCCATATCTCATGGTAAAAATTTTTAGTAACAGGACTTACGTGCCTGAATCAAGGTATCAATGACCGAATCAGAGAACCCTCGCTTAGATAAAATCAAGCGTTCAATCTCCAAGCAGTCAGCTGCAGAGAAATTAGATTTGGATGATGGAAGGTTCCCTGAATGAGAAGGTCCTGCCTCAATGGAAGCTTCCACGGCGGCAGAGAGGACATGTCCACCAGATCGGCATACCAAGTCCTGCGAGGCCACGCAGGAGCGATGAGAATCACTCAAGCCCTCTCCTGTTTGACTCGAGCAATCACCCGGGGAAGGAGAACAAAACGGTGGAATCACATAAACTTGGTTGAACGAACAAGACACTGCCAAGGCATCTATCAGTTCATCCTGAGGATCCTTGGACCTGAATCCGTATCTCGGGAGCTTGGCATTCTGACGAGACGCCATAAGATCCAGTCTGCCCCATCTGAGAATCAGATTGGCAAAGACCTCCGGATGGAGTTCCCATTCCCCCAGATGAAACGTCTGTCTGCTCAAAATATCCGCTTCCCAGTTGTTCACTCCTGGGATGTAGATTGCTGACAGATAACAAGAGTGAGCCTCCGCCCACCGAATTATCTTGGATACTTCTGTCATCGCTAAGGAACTCTTTGTTCCTCCCTGATGATTGATGTAAGCCACAGTCGAGATGATGTCCGACCGAAATCGGATGAGATTGGCCGAAGCCAACTGAGGCCAAGCCTGAAGCGCATTGATTATTGCTCTCAACTTCAGATATTGATTGGAAGTAGAGACTCCGACCGAGTTCACACACCCTGAGCCTTCAGGGAATTCCAGACTGCGCCCCACTAGTAAATTGGCGTCCGCTGTCGCTGTCACTATCACCCATGAGGGTCTGCGGAAGCACGTCCCTTGGGACAGATGATCCTGTGACAAGCACCAAAGAAGAGAGTCTCTTGTCCCTTGATCCAGATCAATCCGAGGAGACAATTTTGCATAATCTCCATTCCACTGTCTGAGAATGCTCAGTTGTAGAGGACTAAGATGAAAACAAGCAAACGGAATGATGTCCATTGCCGTCACCATCAATCTAATTACCTCCATGCACTGAGCCCCTGACGGCCGAGGATTGTACTGAAGGATCGGCATCAATTCAGAATCTTAACTTTCTGACTTCCGTCAAAAAGATTTTCATGGATATAGAGTCTATTAGAGTTCCCAGGAAAGGAACCCTTGTCCGTGGAATTAGTGAACTCTTTTCTAGATTCACCTTCCACCCATGAGTCTTTAGAAAGGATAGAACAATGTCGGTATGAGACTTTGTCAACTGATAAGACAATGCCTGAATCAGAATATCGTCCAGATAAGGCGCCACTGCGATGCCCCGCGGTCTGAAAACCGCCTGCAGACACCCTAGAACCGTTGTGAAGATCCTGGATGCCGTGGCCAGCCCGAAAGGAAGAGTCACTAATTGAGAGTGTTTGTCCAGAAAGGCAAACCTCAGGAACTGGTGATGATCTCTGTGGATAGGAATAACAGAATTTATGCTTACCTGATAAATTACTTTCTCTTGCGGTGTATCCAGTCCACGGATTCATCCTTTACTTGTGGGATATTCTCATTCCCTACAGGAAGTAGCAAAGAGAGCACACAGCAAAGCTGTCCATATAGCTCCCCCTCTAGCTCCACCCCCCAGTCATTCGACCAAAGGTTAGGAAGAAAAAGGAGAAACCATAGGGTGCAGTGGTGACTGTAGTTTAAACAACAACAAAAAAATTTTACCCGACTTAAATGCCAGGGCGGGACGTGGACTGGATACATCGCAAGAGAAAGTAATTTATCAGGTAAGCATAAATTCTGTTTTCTCTCGCAAGGTGTATCCAGTCCACGGATTCATCCTTTACTTGTGGGATACCAATACCAAAGCTTTAGGACACGGATGAAGGGAGGGAACAAGACAGGTACCTTAAACAGAAGGCACCACTGCTTGCAAAACCTTTCTCCCAAAAATAGCCTCCGAATAAGCAAAAGTATCAAATTTGTAAAATTTGGCATAAGTATGCAGTGAAGACCAAGTCGCCTTACAAATCTGTTCAACAGAAGCCTCATTTTTGAAAGCCCATGTGGAAGCCACTACTCTGGTAGAATGAGCAGTAATTCTTTCAGGAGGCTGCTGGCCAGCAGTCTCATAGGCCAAACGGATGATGCTTTTCAGCCAAAAGGAAAGAGGTAGCAGTCGCTTTCTGACCTCTCCTCTTACCAGAATAGATAACAAACAAGGAAGATGTTTGTCTGAAATCCTTAGTTGCTTGTAAATAGAACTTTAAAGCACGAACTACATCAAGATTGTGTAATAGACGTTCCTTCTTCGAAGATGGATTAGGACACAGAGAAGGAACAACTATTTCCTGGTTAATATCCTTGTTAGAAACAACTTTAGGAAGAAAACCAGGCTTGGTACGCAAAACTACCTTATCTGCGTGGAACACCAGGTAAGGTGAATCACACTGTAAGGCAGATAATTCTGAAACTCTTTGAGCAAAAGAGATAGCTATCAAAAACAAAACTTTCCAAGATAACAACTTAATGTCTATGGAATGTAAAGGTTCAAACGGAGCCCGTTGAAGAACTGAAAGAACTAGATTCAAACTCCATGGCGGAGCCACAGGTTTATATAGACAGGCTTGATTCTGACTAAAGCCTGAGCAAACGCTTGAACGTCTGGTACCTCTGCGCGCCAAAATGGCGAAACCTGAATTCTTCGCCGCTAACTTAGCTATTTGGAAAGCGGCGTCAGTGATAAAAGAATTAGCTAGCTTTAGAGCCTTAATTCTATCCATAATTTCCTCATATGAGGTCTCCGTCTGGAGCGAGTCTTCCAGCGCCTCAAACCAGAAAGCAGCTGCAGTAGTTACAGGAATAATGCAGGCAATAGGTTGGAGAAGAAAACCTTTTTGAACAAAAATTTTCTTAAGTAAACCCTCTAATTTTTTATCCATAGGGTCTTTAAAAGCACAACTGTCTTCAATTGGTATGGTTGTGCGTTTAGCTAGTGTAGAAACAGCCCCCTCCACCTTAGGGACCGTCTGCCACGAGTCCCGCATGGGGTCAGATATGGGGAACATTTTCTTAAAAACAGGAGGGGGGACAAAAGGGACACCTGGCCTATCCCACTCCCTAGTAACGATATCCGCAATCCTCTTAGGGACCGGAAACGCATCCGTGTAAACAGGGACCTCTAGGTACTTGTCCATTTTACACAATTTCTCTGGGATCACCAAAGGGTCACAGTCATCCAGAGTAGCTAATACCTCCCTAAGTAAAACACGGAGGTGTTCTAGTTTAAATTTAAAAGTCAATGTATCTGAATCTGTCTGGGGAGGAACCCTTTCTGAATCAGAGACTTCTCCCTCAGACATCAAATCCCTCGCTCCCACTTCAGAGAGTTGTGAGGGTATATCGGATACGGCTACCAAAGCGTCAGAATGCTCATAATCTGTTCTTAAAACGGAGCTATCACGTTTTGCAGGTAACACGGGCAGTTTAGATAAGAAGGCTGTAAGAGAATTATCCATGACTGCCGCTAAGTCTTGTAATGTAAAAGGGTTAGACGCACTAGAGGTACTAGGCGTCGCTTGCACGGGCGTAACTGGTTGTGACACTTGGGGAGAGGCAGACGGGCTACCCTCGTTACCTTCAGTCTGAGAATCATCTTAGGCCACATTCTTAAGTGCAACAATATGATCTTTAAAGTGTATAGACATATCAGTACAAGTGGGACACATTCTGAGAGGGGGTTCCATCATGGCTTCTAAACACATTGAACAAGGATTTTCCTTAGTGTCAGACATGTTTAACAGACTAGTAGAGTACACAAACAGGCTTGGAATCACTTTAATCAAATAAAAAGCACAATTTGAAAAAAACGTTACTGTGCCTTTAAGAGATAAAAAGAGCACACAATTTTAAAAAACGGTGAAAAATGCAGCAATCTTTCTGAAATTTTCACAGTATGTAGCTAAAGCCTTAATAAGACTGCACCCCAAGTTACAAAACGATTAACTCCTTAATGCCCAAACCGGAGCAGCCTAAAGCCAACACCTGGTTAAATCACTACAGCACCTTGCCACAGCCTTGCTGTGGTCCTACCTTCCCTTAGGGATCAGATTTGGGGGAATATAGCTTCTTTTAGGCCCTCAAACATCAGTAGGACCCTCCATGTGAAACAGCATGAACTTATCTGCAATTCTAAGTGCGCATCTGAGGCGCAAAATTAGGGACCTCCCACTCTACTCCGGAGCTGTGAGGCCTAGTAAATCACTCCTAAGTGACTAAAAAACAGCCATGTGGTAATAACCCCAGAAAAAACCCAAAAGGGCTTTCAAAGTGTCTTGCAAAACGATTTTTCCTTAGCCAAACAATCGATTGCCCTGAATAAGTGTCAACCAGTATATTAGCCCTATTATGTAAGCATTCAATTCCTTACCAAGTCTGTGAACATAGCTTACCCTCCCCTCATGGGGATATTGTCAGTCTCTTCTAGCATTATCTCAGTCTTGTCTAGAAATAAATGACTGAACATACCTTATTGCAGATCACCCTGCAAACTGTTCCCCCCAACTGAAGTTTTCTGGTACTCCTCAGTCCTGTGTGGGAACAGCAGTGGATTTTAGTTACAACATGCTAAAATCATTTTCCTCTCAGCAGAAATCTTCATCACTATTCTGCTAGAGAGTAAATAGTACAAACCGGTACCATTTAAAAACATAATTTATGCTTACCTGATAAATTCCTTTCTTCTGTTGTGTGATCAGTCCACGGGTCATCATTACTTCTGGGATATAACTCCTCCCCAACAGGAAATGCAAGAGGATTCACCCAGCAGAGCTGCATATAGCTCCTCCCCTCTACGTCAGTCCCAGTCATTCGACCAAGAATCAACGAGAAAGGAGTAACCAAGGGTGAAGTGGTGACTGGAGTATAATTTAAAAGATATTTACCTGCCTTAAAAACAGGGCGGGCCGTGGACTGATCACACAACAGAAGAAAGGAATTTATCAGGTAAGCATAAATTATGTTTTCTTCTGTTATGTGTGATCAGTCCACGGGTCATCATTACTTCTGGGATACCAATACCAAAGCAAAAGTACACGGATGACGGGAGGGAAAGGCAGGCTCATTATACAGAAGGAACCACTGCCTGAAGAACCTTTCTCCCAAAAATAGCCTCCGAAGAAGCAAAAGTGTCAAATTTGTAAAATTTGGAAAAAGTATGAAGTGAAGACCAAGTTGCAGCCTTGCAAATCTGTTCAACAGAGGCCTCATTCTTAAAGGCCCAAGTGGAAGCCACAGCTCTAGTGGAGTGAGCTGTAATTCTTTCAGGAGGCTGCTGTCCAGCAGTCTCATAGGCTAAACGTATTATGCTACGAAGCCAAAAAGAGAGAGAGGTAGCAGAAGCTTTTTGACCTCTCCTCTGTCCAGAGTAAACGACAAACAAGGAAGAAGTTTGGCGAAAATCTTTAGTTGCCTGCAAGTAGAACTTGAGGGCACGAACTACATCCAGATTGTGTAAAAGACGTTCCTTCTTTGAAGAAGGATTTGGACACAAGGATGGGACAACAATCTCTTGATTGATGTTCCTGTTAGTGACTACCTTAGGTAAGAACCCAGGTTTAGTACGCAGAACTACCTTGTCTGAGTGAAAAATCAGATAAGGGGAATCACAATGTAAGGCTGATAACTCAGAGACTCTTCGAGCCGAGGAAATAGCCATTAAAAACAGAACTTTCCAAGATAACATTTTTATATCAATGGAATGAAGGGGTTCAAACGGAACACCCTGTAAAACGTTAAGAACTAAGTTTAAACTCCATGGTGGAGCAACAGCTTTAAACACAGGCTTGATCCTAGCTAAAGCCTGACAAAAGGACTGGACGTCTGGATTTTCTGACAGACGTCTGTGTAACAAGATGGACAGAGCTGAAATCTGTCCCTTTAATGAACTAGCTGATAAACCCTTTTCTAAACCTTCTTGTAGAAAAGACAGTATCCTAGCGATCCTAACCTTACTCCAGGAGTAACCTTTGGATTCGCACCAGTATAGGTATTTCCGCCATATTTTATGGTAAATCCTTCTGGTAACAGGCTTCCTAGCCTGAATTAGGGTATCAATAACCGACTCAGAAAAACCACGTTTTGATAAAATCAAGCGTTCAATTTCCAAGCAGTCAGCTTCAGAGAAGTTAGATTTTGATGTTTGAATGGACCCTGTATCAGAAGGTCCTGTCTTAGAGGTAGAGACCAAGGCGGACAGGATGACATGTCCACTAGATCTGCATACCAAGTCCTGCGTGGCCATGCAGGTGCTATTAGAATTACTGATGCTCTCTCCTGTTTGATTTTGGCAATCAATCGAGGAAGCAGCGGGAAGGGTGGAAACACATAAGCCATCCTGAAGTTCCAAGGTGCTGTCAAAGCATCTATCAGAACTGCTCCCGGATCCCTGGATCTGGACCCGTAGCGAGGAAGTTTGGCGTTCTGGCGAGACGCCATGAGATCTATCTCTGGTTTGCCCCAACGTCGAAGTATTTGGGCAAAGACCTCCGGATGAAGTTCCCACTCCCCCGGATGAAAAGTCTGGCGACTCAAGAAATCCGCCTCCCAGTTCTCCACTCCCGGGATGTGGATTGCTGACAGGTGGCAAGAGTGAGACTCTGCCCAGCGAATTATCTTTGATACTTCCATCATTGCTAGGGAGCTTCTTGTCCCTCCCTGATGGTTGATGTAAGCTACAGTCGTGATGTTGTCCGACTGAAACCTGATGAACCCCCGAGTTGTTAACTGGGGCCAAGCCAGAAGGGCATTGAGCACTGCTCTCAATTCCAGAATGTTTATTGGAAGGAGACTCTCCTCCTGATTCCATAGTCCCTGAGCCTTCAGAGAATTCCAGACAGCGCCCCAACCTAGTAGGCTGGCGTCTGTTGTTACAATTGTCCAGTCTGGCCTGCTGAATGGCATCCCCCTGGACAGGTGTGGCCGATAAAGCCACCATAGAAGAGAATTTCTGGTCTCTTGATTCAGATTCAGAGTAGGGGACAAATCTGAGTAATCCCCATTCCACTGACTTAGCATGCATAATTGCAGCGGTCTGAGGTGTAGGCGTGCAAAAGGTACTATGTCCATTGCCGCTACCATTAAGCCGATCACCTCCATGCATTGAGCTACTGACGGGTGTTGAATGGAATGAAGGACGCGGCATGCATTTTGAAGCTTTGTTAACCTGTCTTCTGTCAGGTAAATCTTCATTTCTACAGAATCTATAAGAGTCCCCAAGAATGGAACTCTTGTGAGAGGAAAGAGAGAACTCTTCTTTTCGTTCACTTTCCATCCATGCGACCTTAGAAATGCCAGAACTAACTCTGTATGAGACTTGGCAGTTTGAAAGCTTGAAGCTTGAATTAGAATGTCGTCTAGGTACGGAGCTACCGAAATCCCTCGCGGTCTTAGTACCGCTAGAAGGGCACCCAGAACCTTTGTGAAGATTCTTGGAGCCGTAGCCAATCCGAATGGAAGAGCTACAAACTGGTAGTGCCTGTCTAAGAAGGCAAACCTTAGATACCGGTGATGATCTTTGTGGATCGGTATGTGAAGGTAAGCATCCTTTAAATCCACTGTGGTCATGTACTGACCCTCTTGGATCATGGGTAAGATTGTCCGAATAGTTTCCATTTTGAACGATGGAACTCTTAGGAATTTGTTTAGAGTCTTTAAATCTAAGATTGGCCTGAAAGTTCCCTCTTTTTTGGGAACCACAAACAGGTTTGAGTAGAACCCTTGTCCTTGTTCCGACCGCGGAACCGGATGGATCACTCCCATTAATAACAGATCTTGTACGCAGCGTAGAAACGCTTCTTTCTTTATCTGGTTTGTTGACAACCTTGACAGATGAAATCTCCCTCTTGGGGGAGATAATTTGAAGTCTAGAAGGTATCCCTGCGATATGATCTCTAGAGCCCAGGGATCCTGAACATCTCTTGCCCAGGCCTGGGCGAAGAGAGAGAGTCTGCCCCCCACTAGATCCGGTCCCGGATCGGGGGCTCTCGGTTCATGCTGTCTTTGGGGCAGCAGCAGGTTTCCTGGCCTGCTTGCTCTTGTTCCAGGACTGGTTAGGCTTCCAGCCTTGCCTGTAACGAGCAACAGCTCCTTCCTGTTTTGGTGCAGTGGAGGTTGATGTTGCTCCTGTTTTAAAGTTCCGAAAGGGACGAAAATTAGACTGTCTAGCCTTAGCTTTGGCTTTGTCTTGAGGTAGGGCGTGGCCCTTACCTCCTGTAATGTCAGCGATAATCTCTTTCAAACCGGGCCCAAATAAAGACTGCCCCTTGAAAGGTATATTAAGTAATTTGGACTTAGAAGTAACATCAGCTGACCAGGATTTTAGCCACAGCGCCCTACGTGCCTGTATGGCGAATCCTGAGTTCTTAGCCGTAAGTTTGGTTAAATGTACTACGGCCTCCGAAATGAAGGAATTAGCTAGTTTAAGGACTCTAAGCCTGTCCGTAATGTCGTCTAGCGTAGATGAACTAAGGTTCTCTTCAAGCGACTCAATCCAAAATGCTGCCGCAGCCGTAATCGGCGCGATACATGCAAGGGGTTGTAATATAAAACCTTGTTGAACAAACATTTTCTTAAGGTAACCCTCTAATTTTTTATCCATTGGATCTGAGAAAGCACAGCTATCCTCCACCGGGATAGTGGTACGCTTAGCTAAAGTAGAAACTGCTCCCTCCACCTTGGGGACCGTTTGCCATAAGTCCCGAGTGGTGGCGTCTATTGGAAACATCTTTCTAAATATTGGAGGGGGTGAGAACGGCACACCGGGTCTATCCCACTCCTTAGTAACAATTTCAGTTAGTCTCTTAGGTATAGGAAAAACGTCAGTACTCGCCGGTACCGCAAAGTATTTATCCAACCTACACAGTTTCTCTGGTATTGCAACGGTGTTACAATCGTTGAGAGCTGCTAAGACCTCCCCTAGTAATACACGGAGGTTCTCCAATTTAAATTTAAAATTTGAAATATCTGAGTCCAATCTGTTTGGATCAGAACCGTCACCCACAGAATGAAGCTCTCCGTCCTCATGCTCTGCGAGCTGTGACGCAGTATCAGACATGGCCCTAGCATTGTCAGCGCACTCTGTTCTCACCCCAGAGTGATCACGCTTGCCTCTTAGTTCTGGTAATTTAGACAAAACTTCAGTCATAACAGTAGCCATATCTTGTAATGTTATCTGTAATGGCCGCCCAGATGTACTAGGCGCCAAAATATCACGCACCTCCCGGGCGGGAGATGCAGGTACTGCCGCGTGAGGCGAGTTAGTCGGCATAACTCTCCCCTCGCTGTTTGGTGAAATTTGTTCACATTGTACAGATTGACTTTTATTTAAAGTAGCATCAATACAGTTAGTACATAAATTTCTATTGGGCTCCACCTTGGCATTGGAACAAATGACACAGATATCTTCCTCTGAGTCAGACATGTTTAACACACTAGCAAAAAACTTACAACTTGGTTATAATCTTTTTTAGCAAAAAACGTACTGTGCCTCAAAGAGGTACTAACGATTAAATGACAGTTGAAATAGTGAACTGAAAAACAGTTATAGCATCAAACTTTAAAACAACAAAACTTTTAGCAAAGGTTTGTTCCCATTAGTAAAATAACAATAATTAAATTTGACATAAAAAATACAAAGCAACGTTTTTATTCACAGTCACTATAAGAATTCTCACAGCTCTGCTGAGAGAATTTACCTCCCTTCAAAGAAGTTTGAAGACCCCTGAGATCTATCAGAGATGAACCGGATCATGCAGGAAAAATAAAAGTAACTGACTGGTATTTTTTGATGCGTAGCAAAGAGCGCCAAAACGGCCCCTCCCTCTCCCACACAGCAGTGAAGAGAAACGAAACTGTCACAAATAAAGCCAAAAAACTGCCAAGTGGAAAATAATGCCCAAATATTTATTCACACAGTACCTCAGCAATGTAAACGATTCTACATTCCAGCAAAAACGTTTAACATGATAAATAGTTATTAAAAAGGATTAGTGACCTTTAACAGAGTAGTTCCGGTGAAATACCATCCCCAGAATACTGAAGTGTATACATACATGTCATTTTAACGGTATGGCAGGATTTTCTCATCAATTCCATTCAGAAAATAAAAACTGCTACATACCTCAATGCAGATTCCTCTGCCCGCTGTCCCCTGATCTGAAGCCTTTACCTCCCTCAGATGGCCGAGAACAGCAATATGATCTTAACTACTCCGGTTAAAATCATAGTAAAAAACTCTGACAGATTCTTCCTCAAACTCTGCCAGAGAAGTAATAACACGCTCCGGTGTTATTTTAAAATAACAAACTTTTGATTGAAGTCATAAAAACTAAGTATAATCACCATAGTCCTCTCACACATCCTATCTAGTCGTTGGGTGCAAGAGAATGACTGGGACTGACGTAGAGGGGAGGAGCTATATGCAGCTCTGCTGGGTGAATCCTCTTGCATTTCCTGTTGGGGAGGAGTTATATCCCAGAAGTAATGATGACCCGTGGACTGATCACACATAACAGAAGAAATAAACTTTTGATTGAAGATAAAAAAACTACAATTCTAACACCACATTCACTTTACACTCCAGAGAGAGACCCTAGTGCTTAGAGCCAGCAAAGAGAATGACTGGGGGGGGTGGAGCTAGAGGGGGAGCTATATGGACAGCTTTGCTGTGTGCTCTCTTTGCTACTTCCTGTAGGGAATGAGAATATCCCACAAGTAAAGGATGAATCCGTGGACTGGATACACCTTGCAAGAGAAATAAAGATATGCATCCTTTAAGTCCACGGTAGTCATATATTGACCCTCCTGGATCAGGAAAATGTCCAGATGGTCTCCATTGAGAAACTTGTTTAGACTCTTGAGATCTAAAATGGGTCAGAACGTTCCCTCTTTTTTGGGAACGACGAAAAGATTTGAGAAAAACCCCTGCCCCTGTATTGGAACGAGACAAATTACTCCCATAGTGGAGAGGTCTTTTACACAAAGTAAGAATGCCTCTCTTTATCTGGTCTACAAATAATCGTGAAAGAAGAAACCTTCCCCTCGGGGAGGAATTTTTCAACTCCAACTGATACCACTGAGACACGATTTCTAGTGTCCGGTAATCCTGAACATCTCTTATCCAAGCCTGGACAACGAGAGAAAAAAACTGCCCCCTATTAGATCCGGTCCCGGATCGGGGGCGGCCCCTTCATGCTGTCTTGGGAGCAGCAGCGGGCTTCTTGGGTTGGTTACCTTTGTTCCAAGCCTGGTTGGGTCTCCAGACGGACTTGGCTTGTGCAAAAGTCCCTTCCTGTTTAGCAGAAAAGGAAGAGGGGACTCCCAATTTCGTAATGAACGAAAAATATTCTGTTGCCCTCTCTGATTGGTCTGGTTTTTTTTTTGTTTGTTTTTTTAAAGAGGGAGGAGGAGACCCTCGTCTCCCGTGATGTCTAAAATAATCAACTTCAAAACAGGCCCTAAACAAGGTCTACCCCTTGTAAGCAATAGTCCAAAACTTGAGGACACATCCGCAGACTCAGAATGCACCCAAAAGGCACTGCGCGTTAAGCCGGAAATCCCGACCTCTTAGCCGCTGAAATGGTAATCTGCAAAGAAAGATCAGACCTTTTATAACTGAAAAGGCCAAGTTAAAATCTTCAATTCCTTTTCTATATCTTAAAAGAAACTTTATTGTTGTGTGTTGCCGTTCCATCCTAAGTCACAAAGGATGAATGCCCACCAAGGAAAAGCAGTAAAGTCCTAATAAAAAAGACCCTTACTGTCCTTTGAACTGTAAAAACAGACATTAGTAACTTTATTGTACAAAAGCAAATGAAGGCCGCGTGCAACATTGCATCACATAGCTTCGGAATTTTACATGTAAATTTGAGCACCTGCCATCCTAGGGTGTAGGCAGGGAGCCAGTAAAAGCACACCTACCCACTGAGTAGAAAAAAAAATTAGTTTATTTCAATAAGGGATGAAGCAACAAATAATCAGCTGAAATTGTACATAGAACAAACAGGACTGTCTCTTTATATCTGAAAGTGATTCAACTCTGTGTTCGTGACCTACTGAATATCTGTTGTACCATCCAACTTCAAAAAAGGGATGACTAAACAGTAAACAAACATTGCAACAGCATGTTTAATTCATTTAAAAGGTATTAAAGGCAAGACCTGCATAAAAAATAAGAGACAGAATGTAGCTTAGAATAACTATACTAGAAGATATTTCACACAACATATGGAGAACATTCCAACTGAGAATGTTCCTTTCATATAAATACCAAAGTGTATGGGACAGATGTGTAATTTATAGATCACTTCACATTATAAAAATAGCAGCTGCACCTCCGATAATTCAAACAGGAAGGATCAGCATGCCTAACTTAATGATGGACTCATGTGTACTTGTGACACCGCTCTGCCTTGACAGAGGAGATGACAGCATTCAGGAAAATACTCTAATCGGCGTAAATACCCCTCAGCTGCATTTCTTTTTGTGAAACACAGCCGAAGAGGCGCACTGTGATCCGTTAGAAAAGAGCCTCTCTAGTACATTGTGTTGCCGTAACACATTGAAGGACCGTACAACTATGGCGCATAAAGGAACTCCGCCCTTTCATGGGCGTATCCGTCAAACCTCACTGGCCACATATATTTAGACAAAGCGAGCCGTCGGAGACCTCATGGTACCTTCAACTTTCCCATTGAAGAAAATAAAGTAAAAAGCGCGCAAACTATGGCGCACAGAGCAGCTCCGCCCATCGTGGGCGTATTAGCTAAATCACACTGGCCGCACATCATGGTAATAAAGAAATTTCCGTATTACACACAGAAGTCATACACAATACAGTAGTTTCCCCAGTCGGCTTATTCTTAAACAAGCAGCCGTATGGACAACACCCTGCATTGTAATAAAACAAACCTCCCTGTCGGCTGATATAGATACTAACAGAAGCCGTTGGGAGTCAAAGTATGAACAAGTATAGCAACGAGGTATTGAAAAAGCCTCCCTGTCGGCAATGCAATAAAATAGACCCATGGGGAGTGAGGACATAAAGTACCTCTCTTGTCAGCTGATTTATTTCCCACATAACTGACATGTAAGCATACAGTCTATTCTGAGTTAATATGTCCCAGAAAATAAAGACTGCACTTACCTTCATGCTGAGGAACAGCATGATAAACTCAGTGTCAAGAGGTCCACTCTTCCTCCTGAGGTCCTGTGAAGGTAAAAGTGTTTCAGTTAGTACTCTCTAAGACCATACACATAAAGCAGCACAAGCAAGGGAGGCGCAGTGAATCTAAAACTCCACCAGTTCCCATAGCCTAAAAGGCTATCACTCCAGATGCTGCCCTATAGAAATAATAGTACACGCTGGCACCATTTAAAAATAAAAAAACTCTTGATTGAAGAATCTAAACTAACACCTCACTCTACCTCTTCCTATCACTAACACTGGCAAAGAGAATGACTGGAGTGGGAGGGAAGGGAGGAGCGATATAGATATAGACATACACATATATATATATATATATATATATATATATATACACATACATATATATATACATATATATATACATATATACATACATATATACATACATATATACATACACACATATATACACACATACACACACATAATTTATCAGGTAAGTTCTTACATAAATTTTTAATTTCTTTCATATTGGCAAGAGTCCATGAGCTAGTGACGTATGGGATATACATTCCTACCAGGAGGGGCAAAGTTTCCCAAACCTTAAAATGCCTATAAATACACCCCTCACCACACCCACAATTCAGTTTAACGAATAGCCAAGAAGTGGGGTGATAAGAAAGGAGCGAAAGCATCAAACAAGGAATTGGAATAATTCTGCTTTATACAAAAAAATCATAACCACCACAAAAAGGGTGGGTCTCATGGACTCTTGGCAATATGAAAGAAAGAAATTTATCAGGTAAGTTCTTACATAAATTATGTTTTCTTGCATGTAATTGGCAAGAGTCCATGTGCTAGTGACGTGTGGGATAGCAGATACCCAAGATGTGGAACTTCCACGCAAGAGTCACTAGAGAGGGAGGGATAAAATAAAGACAGCCAATTCCGCTGAAAAAATAATCCACA
This sequence comes from Bombina bombina, assembly GCF_027579735.1. Lineage (NCBI taxonomy): Eukaryota > Metazoa > Chordata > Amphibia > Anura > Bombinatoridae > Bombina > Bombina bombina. The sequence goes on along the minus strand of NC_069499.1, from coordinate 143,507,288 downwards.
ACCCAAATCAAAAAGTTTTAATCTTAGAATTAAAAAAACTGAAATTATAAGGAGAAGAATCTAACTGAAACAGCTGCCTGAAGAACTTTTCTACCAAAAACTGCTTCTGAAGAAGAAAAAACATAAAAATGGTAGAATTTAGTAAAAGTATGCAAAGAAGACCAAGTTGCTGCTTTTCAAATCTGTTCAACAGAAGCTTCATTCCTAAAAGCCCAGGAAGTAGAAACTGACCTAGTAGAATGAGCCGTAATCCTTTGAGGCGGGGATTTACCCGACTCCACATAAGCATGATGAATCAAAGACTTTAAGCAAGATGCCAAAGAAATGGCAGAAGCCTTCTGACCTTTCCTAGAACCAGAAAAGATAACAAATAGACTAGAAGTCTTTCTGAAATCTTTAGTAGCTTCAACATAATATTTCAAAGCTCTTACTACATCCAAAGAATGTAAAGATCTCTCCAGAGAATTCTTAGGATTAGGACACAATGAAGGGACAATAATTTCTCTACTAATGTTATTAGAATTCACAACTTTATCCTGATGAAAAATCAGAAAAGCAGATTCACAAGAAAGAGCAGATAACTCAGAAACTCCTCTAGCAGAAGAGATGGCCAAAAGGAACAAAACTTTCCATGAAAGTAATTTAATATCCAGAGAATGCATAGGTTCAAACGGAGGAGCCTGTAAAGCCCTCAGAACCAAATTAAGACTCCAAGGAGGAGAGATTGACTTAATGACAGGCTTGATACGAACCAAAGCCTATACAAAACAATGAATATCAGGAAGTATAGCAATCTTCCTGTGAAAAAGAACAGAAAGAGCAGAGATTTGTCCTTTCAAGGAACTTGCAGACAAACCCTTATCCAAACCATCCTGAAGAAACTTTAAAATTCTAGGAATTCTAAAAGAATGCCAAGAGAATTTATGAGAAGAACACCAAGAAATGCAAGTCTTCCAAACTCGGTAATAAATCTTTCTAGACACAGATTTACGAGCCTGTAACATAGTATTAATCACTGAGTCAGAGAAACCTCTATGACTAAGTATTAAGCGTTCAATCTCCATACCTTCAAATTTAATGATTTGAGACCCTGATGGAAAAATGGGCCTTGAGATAGAAGGTCTGGCCTTAACAGAAGTGTCCAAGGTTGGCAACTGGCCATCCGAACGAGATCCGCATACCAAAACCTGTATAGCCATGTTGGAGCCACCAGCAGAACAAATGAACGCTCCATTAGGATTTTGGAAATCACTTTTGGAAGAAGAACTAGAGGCGGAAAGATATAAGCAGGTTGATAATTCCAAGGAAGTGACAACGCGTCCACCACTTCCGCCTGAGGATCCCTGGATCTGGACAGATACCTGGGAAGTTTCTTGTTTAGATGAGAGGCCATCAGATCTATTTCTGGAAGTCCCCAGATTTGAACAATCTGAAGAAATACCTCTGGGTGAAGAGAACATTCGCCCGGATGTAACGTCTGGCGACTGAGATAATCCGCTTCCCAATTGTCTATACCTGGGATGTGAACCGCAGAAATTAGACAGGAGCTGGATTCCGCCCATACAAGTATCCGAGATACTTCTTTCATAGCCTGAGGACTGTGAGTCCCACCTTGATGATTGACATACGCCACGGTTGTGACATTGTCTGAAAACAAACGATTCTCTCTTCAGAAGAGGCAGAACTGAAGAGCTCTGAAAATCGCACGGAGTTCCAAAATGTTGATTGGTAATCTCGCCTCCTGAGATTCCCAAACCCCCTGCGCTGTCAGAGATCCCCATACAGCTCCCCAACCTGAAAGACTCGCATCTGTTGAGATCACAGTCCAGGACGAACAAAAGAGGCCCCTTGAACTAAACAATGGTGATCCAACCACCAAGTCAGAGAAGATCGAACATTGGGATTTAAGGATATTAATTGTGATATCTTTGTATAATCCCTGCACCATTGGTTCAGCATACAAAGCTGGAGAGGTCTCATGTAAAAACGAGCAAAGGAGATCGCATCCGATGCTGCAGTCATGAGACCTAGAATTTCCATGCACAAAGCTACCGAAGGGAATGATTGAGACTGAAGGTTTCGACAAGCTGAAATCAATTTCAGACGTCTCTTTTCTGTTAGAGACAAAGTCATGGACACTGAATCTATTTGGAAACCCAAAAAGGTTACCCGAGTCTGAGGAATCAACGAACTCTTTGTTAAATTGATCCTCCAACCATTTCTTTGAAGAAACAACACAAGTTGATTCGTATGAGATTCTGCAGAATGTAAAGACTGTGCAAGTACCAAGATATCGTCCAAATAAGGAAATACCGCAATAACATAATTTCTGCTTACCTGATAAATTCCTTTCTTCTGTAGTGTGATCAGTCCACGGGTCATCATTACTTCTGGGATATTACTCCTCCCCAACAGGAAGTGCAAGAGGATTCACCCAGCAGAGCTGCATATAGCTCCTCCCCTCCACGTCACTCCCAGTCATTCGACCAAGGACCAACGAGAAAGGAAAAGCCAAGGGTGAAGTGGTGACTGGAGTATAAATTAAAAAATATTTACCTGCCTTAAAAACAGGGCGGGCCGTGGACTGATCACACTACAGAAGAAAGGAATTTATCAGGTAAGCATAAATTATGTTTTCTTCTGTTAAGTGTGATCAGTCCACGGGTCATCATTACTTCTGGGATACCAATACCAAAGCAAAAGTACACGGATGACGGGAGGGATAGGCAGGCTCTTTATACAGAAGGAACCACTGCCTGAAGAACCTTTCTCCCAAAAATAGCCTCCGATGAAGCAAAAGTGTCAAATTTGGAAAAAGTATGAAGCGAAGACCAAGTTGCAGCCTTGCAAATCTGTTCAACAGAGGCCTCATTCTTGAAGGCCCAAGTGGAAGCCACAGCTCTAGTAGAATGAGCTGTAATTCTTTCAGGAGGCTGCTGTCCAGCAGTCTCATAAGCTAAACGAATTATGCTACGAAGCCAAAAAGAAAGAGAGGTAGTGGAAGCTTTTTGACCTCTCCTCTGCCCAGAGTAAATGACAAACAGAGAAGACGTTTGTCGAAATTCCTTAGTTGCCTGTAAGTAACATTTTAGAGCACGGACTACATCCAGGTTGTGCAGTAGACGTTCCTTCTTTGAAGAAGGATTTGGGCATAAAGAAGGAACAACAATCTCTTGATTGATATTCCTGTTAGTAACTACCTTAGGTAAGAACCCAGGTTTAGTACGCAGGACTACCTTATCCGAATGAAGAATCAAATAAGGAGAATCACAATGTAAGGCTGATAATTCAGAGACTCTTCGAGCCGAGGAAATAGCCATTAAAAATAGAACTTTCCAAGATAACAACTTTATATCAATGGAATGAAGGGGTTCAAACGGAACGCCCTGTAAAACATTAAGAACAAGGTTTAAACTCCATGGTGGAGCAACAGTTTTAAACACAGGCTTAATTCTGGCCAAAGCCTGACAAACAGCCTGGACGTCAGGAACTTCTGACAGACGTTTGTGTAACAGAATGGACAGAGCTGAGATCTGTCCCTTTAATGAACTAGCAGATAAACCCTTTTCTAAACCTTCTTGTAGAAAAGACAATATCCTAGGAATCCTAACCTTACTCCAAGAGTAACCTTTGGATTCACACCAATATAGGTATTTACGCCATATCTTATGGTAAATCTTTCTGGTAACAGGTTTCCTAGCCTGTATTAAGGTATCAATAACGGACTCAGAAAATCCACGTCTTGATAAAATCAAGCGTTCAATTTCCAAGCAGTCAGCTTCAGAGAAGTTAGATTTTGATGTTTGAAGGGACCCTGTATCAGAAGGTCCTGTTTCAGAGGTAGAGACCAAGGTGGACAGGATGACATGTCCACCAGGTCTGCATACCAAGTCCTGCGTGGCCACGCAGGTGCTATTAGAATCACTGATGCTCTCTCTTGTTTGATTCTGGCAATCAATCGAGGAAGCAACGGGAAGGGTGGAAACACGTAAGCCATCCTGAAGTCCCAAGGTGCTGTCAGAGCATCTATCAGGACTGCTCCTGGATCCCTGGATCTGGACCCGTAACGAGGAAGCTTGGCGTTCTGTCGAGACGCCATGAGATCTATCTCTGGTTTGCCCCAACGTCGAAGTATTTGGGCAAAGACCTCCGGATGAAGTTCCCACTCCCCCGGATGAAAAGTCTGACGACTTAAGAAATCCGCCTCCCAGTTCTCCACTCCCGGGATGTGGATTGCTGACAGGTGGCAAGAGTGAGACTCTGCCCAGCAAATTATCTTTGATACTTCCATCATAGCTAGGGAGCTCCTTGTCCCTCCCTGATGGTTGATGTAAGCTACAGTCGTGATGTTGTCCGACTGAAACCTGATGAACCCCCGAGTTGTCAACTGGGGCCAAGCCAGGAGGGCATTGAGAACTGCTCTCAATTCCAGAATGTTTATTGGCAGGAGACTCTCCTCCTGACTCCATTGTCCCTGAGCCTTCAGAGAATTCCAGACGGCACCCCAACCTAGAAGGCTGGCGTCTGTTGTTACAATTGTCCAGTCTGGTCTGCTGAATGGCATCCCCCTGGACAGATGTGGTCGAGAAAGCCACCATAGAAGAGAATTTCTGGTCTCTTGATCCAGATTCAGAGAAGGGGATAAGTCTGAGTAATCCCCATTCCACTGACTTAGCATGCACAGTTGCAGTGGTCTGAGGTGTAAGCGTGCAAAGGGTACTATGTCCATTGCCGCTACCATTAAGCCGATTACCTCCATGCATTGAGCCACTGACGGGTGTTGAATGGAATGAAGGGTGCGGCAAGCACTTTGAAATCTTGTTAGCCTGTCCTCTGTCAGGTAAATCTTCATTTCTACAGAATCTATAAGAGTCCCCAGGAAGGGAACTCTTGTGAGTGGAACGAGTGAACTTTTCTTTTCGTTCACCTTCCATCCATGTGACCTTAGAAATGCCAGCACTAACTCTGTATGAGACTTGGCAGTTTGAAAGCTTGAAGCTTGTATCAGAATGTCGTCTAGGTATGGAGCTACCGAGATTCCCCGCGGTCTTAGTACCGCCAGAAGAGCACCCAGAACCTTTGTGAAGATTCTTGGAGCTGTAGCCAATCCGAATGGAAGAGCCACAAACTGGTAATGCCTGTCTAGGAAGGCAAACCTTAGGTACCGATAATGATCTTTGTGAATCGGTATGTGAAGGTAAGCATCTTTTAAATCTACAGTGGTCATGTATTGACCCTCTTGGATCATAGGTAAAATTGTCCGAATAGTCTCCATCTTGAACGATGGAACTCTTAGGAATTTGTTTAGGATCTTTAAGTCCAGGATTGGTCTGAAAGTTCCCTCTTTTTTGGGAACCACAAACAGATTTGAGTAAAACCCCTGTCCCTGTTCCGATCGTGGAACTGGATGGATTACTCCCATTAACAAGAGCTCTTGTACGCAGCGTAGAAACGCCTCTCTCTTTGTCTGGATTGTTGACAATCTTGACAGATGAAATCTCTCTCTTGGAGGAGAGTATTTGAAGTCCAGAAGGTATCCCTGAGATATTATCTCTAGCGCCCAGGGATCCTGAACATCTCTTGCCCAAGCCTGGGCGAAGAGAGAAAGTCTGCCCCCCACTAGATCCGATCCCGGATCGGGGGCCCTCAATTCATGCTGTTTTAGGGGCAGCAGCAGGTTTCCTAGTCTGCTTGCCCTTGTTCCAGGACTGGTTAGGTTTCCAGCCTTGTCTGTAGCGAGCAACAGCTCCTTCCTGTTTTGGTGCAGAGGAAGTTGATGCTGCTCCTGCTTTGAAATTACGAAAGGAACGAAAATTAGACTGTCTAGTCTTGGCTTTGGCTTTGTCCTGAGGCAGGGCATGGCCTTTACCTCCTGTAATGTCAGCGATAATCTCTTTCAACCCGGGCCCGAATAAGGTCTGCCCTTTGAAAGGTATATTAAGCAATTTAGACTTAGAAGTAACATCAGCTGACCAGGATTTTAGCCACAGCGCCCTGCGTGCCTGAATGGCGAATCCTGAATTCTTCGCCGTAAGTTTAGTAAGATGTACTACGGCCTCCGAAATGAATGAATTAGCTAGTTTAAGGACTCTAAGCCTGTCCGTAATGTCGTCCAGAGTAGCTGAACCAATGCTCTCTTCCAGAGACTCAATCCAGAATGCCGCTGTAGCCGTGATCGGCGCAATGCATGCAAGGGGTTGCAATATAAAACCTTGTTGAACAAACATTTTCTTAAGGTAACCCTCTAACTTTTTATCCATTGGATCTGAAAAAGCACAGCTATCCTCCACCGGGATAGTGGTACGCTTAGCTAAGGTAGAAACTGCTCCCTCCACCTTAGGGACCGTTTGCCATAAGTCCCTTGTGGTGGCGTCTATTGGAAACATTTTTCTAAATATCGGAGGGGGTGAGAACGGCACACCGGGTCTATCCCACTCCTTAGTAACAATTTCAGTAAGTCTCTTAGGTATAGGAAAAACCTCAGTACTCGTCGGTACCGCAAAATATTTATCCAACCTACACATTTTCTCTGGTATTGCAACTGTGTTACAATCATTCAGAGCCGCTATCACCTCCCCTAGTAATACACGGAGGTTTTCCAGTTTAAATTTAAAATTTTAAATATCTGAATCCAGTCTGTTTGGATCAGAACCGTCACCCACAGAATGAAGTTCTCCGTCCTCATGTTCTGCCACCTGTGACGCAGTGTCTGACATGGCCCTAATATTATCAGCGCACTCTGTTCTCACCCCAGAGTGATCACGCTTACCTCTTAGTTCTGGTAATTTAGCCAAAACCTCAGTCATAACAGTAGCCATATCCTGTAATGTGATTTGTAATGGCCGCCCAGATGTACTCGGCGCTACAATATCACGCACCTCCCTCTGAGCGGGAGATGTAGGTACCGACACGTGAGGCGAGTTAGTCGGCATAACTCTCCCCTCGTTGTTTGGTGAAATTTGTTCAATTTGTACAGATTGACTTTTATTTAAAGTAGCATCAATACAGTTAGTACATAAATTTCTATTGGGCTCCACTTTGGCATTGCAACAAATGACACAGGTATCATCCTCTGAATCAGACATGTTTAACACACTAGCAAATAAACTTGCAACTTGGAAATACAATTCAATTAGAATAATATTAAAATGTACTGTGCCTTTAAGAAGCACAGAAGATCTATGACAGTTGAAAATTAATAAATTGAAACAGTTATAGCCTCAATCCTTGTAAACAACACAACTTTAGCAAAGGTTTAATCCCATTAGCAAAGATAACAAATTCTGAAAGCAGGAAACAAATAACAGAATAAACGTTTTTTATCTCAGTCAAACTATAATTCTCACAGCTCTGCTGAGAGAAATTACCTCCCTCAAAATAAGTTTTGAAGACCCCTGAGCTCTGTAGAGATGAACCGGATCATGCAGGGAATACAATGAGTTGCTGACTGAAATATTTGATGCATAGTAAAAGCGCCAAAAAACGGCCCCTCCCCCTCACACACAGCAGTGAGGGAGAACAGAAACTGTCAGAAAAACAGATTAAGCAACTGCCAAGTGGAAAAATAGTGCCCAAACATTTATTCACACAGTACCTCAGCAAATGAAAACGATTTTACATTCTAGCAAAAACGTTAAACATAATCTCTAGTTATTAAACAGCCTTATGTATTTCTTACAGTGTAATTCTAGTGAAGTACCATTCCCCAGAATACTGAAGTGTAGAGTATACATACATGACATTATATCGGTATGGCAGGATTTTCTCATCAATTCCATTGTCAGAAAATAAAAACTGCTACATACCTCTATGCAGATTCATCTGCCCGCTGTCCCCTGATCTGAAGTTTACCTCACTCCTCAGATGGCCGAGAACAGCAATATGATCTTAACTACTCCGGCTAAAATCATAGCAAAACTCTGGTAGATTCTTCTTCAAACTCTGCCAGAGAGGTAATAACACACTCCGGTGCTATTTTAAAATAACAAACTTTTGATTGAAGATATAAAACCAAGTATAATCACCATAGTCCTCTCACACATCCTATCTAGTCGTTGGGTGCAAGAGAATGACTGGGAGTGACGTGGAGGGGAGGAGCTATATGCAGCTCTGCTGGGTGAATCCTCTTGCACTTCCTGTTGGGGAGGAGTAATATCCCAGAAGTAATGATGACCCGTGGACTGATCACACTTAACAGAAGAAACCCTGTTCTCTGATTACAGAGAGAAGGGCACCGAGAACCTTTGAAAAGATCCTTGGAGCTGTTGCTAGGCCAAAAGGAAGAGCAACAAACAGGTAATGCTTGTCTAGGAAAGAGAATCTCAGGAACTGATAGTGATCTGGATGAATTGGAATATGAAGATATGCATTCTGTAAGTCTATTGTAGACATATAATGCCTTTGCTGAACAAAAGGCAGAATAGTCCTAATAGTCACCATTTTGAATGTTGGTATCCTTACATAATGATTCAATATTTTTAGATCCAGAACTGGTCTGAAAGAATTCTTCTTTGGTACAGTGAACAGATTTGAATAAAACCCCAGACCTCGTTCCAGATATGGAACTGGCACAATTACCCCAGCCGACTCCAGGTCTGAAACACATTTCAGAAACGTCTGAGCCTTTACTGGGTTTACTGGAATGCGTGAGAGGAAAAATCTTCTCACAGGCGGTCTTACCTTGAAACTTATTCTGTACCCTTGAGAAACAATGTTCTGAATCCAAAGATTTTGAATCAAATTGATCCAAACATCTTTGAAAAATCGTAACCTCTCCCCTACCAGCTGTGCTGGAATGAGGGCCACACCTTCATGCGGATTTGGGAGCTGGTTTTGACTTTCTAAAAGGCTTGGATTTATTCCAGACTGGAGAAGGTTTCCAAACGGAAACTGTTCCTTTAGGGGAAGGGTCAGGCTTCTGTTCCTTATTCTGACTAAAGGAACGAAAACGATTAGCAGCCCTATATTTACCTTTAGATTTTTTTGTCCTGAGGCAAAAAAGCTCCCTTCCCCCCAGTAACAGTTGAAATTATTGACTCCAACTGAGAACCAAATAATTTATTACCTTGGAAAGAAAGAGAAAGCAACGTTGACTTAGAAGTCATATCTGCATTCCAAGATTTAAGCCATAAAGCTCTTCTAGCTAAAATAGCTAAAGACTTATACCTGACATCAATCCTAATGATATCAAAAATGGCATCACAAACAAAGTTATTAGCATGTTGAAGAAGTTTAACAATGCTATAAGCATTATGGTCTGACACTTGTTTCGCTAAAGCCTCCAACCAGAAGGTGGAAGCTGCAGCAACATCAGCCAAAGAAATAGCAGGTCTAAGAAGATTACCTGAACATAAATAAGCCTTCCTTAGAAAGGATTCAAGCTTCCTATCTAAAGGATCCTTAAAAGAAGTACTATCTGCCGTAGGAAAAGTAGTACGTTTAGCAAGAGTAGAGATAGCCCCATCAACTTTGGGGATTTTTTCCCAAAACTCTAATCTATCAGATGGCAAAGGGTACAATTTCTTAAACCTTGGAGAAGGAGTAAATGAAGTACCCAGACTATTCCATTCCCTAGACATTACTTCTGAAATAGCATCAGGAACTGGAAAAACTTCTGGAATAACTACATTAGGTTTAAAAACTGAATTTAAACGCTTATTAGTCTTAATATCAATGGGACTAGACTCCTCCATATCTAATGCAATCAACACTTCTTTAAGTAAAGAACGAATAAACTCCATCTTAAACAAATATGAAGATTTATCAGTGTCAATATCTGAGGCAGAATCTTCTGAACCAGATAGATCCTCATCAGAGATAGATAAGTCAGAATGATGGCGGTCATTTAAAAATTCATCTGAAATATGAGAAGTCCTAAAAGACCTTTTACGTTTACTAGGAGGAGGAATAACAGACAGAGCCTTCCGAATAGAATTAGAAACAAATTCTTTTACATTAACAGGAACATCCTGAACATTAGATGTTGAAGGAGCAACAGGTAATGGATTATTACTAATGGAAATATTATCCGCGTTAGATAGTTTATCATGACAACACAAACTACAGCCAGAGGAACAGTTACCAAAAGTTTACAAATGCTCTTAGCTTTGGTAGAACCAACATCAGGCAGCGTCTTTCCAGAAGTAGATTCTGATCCAGGGTCAGGTAGTGACATCTTGCAATATGTAATAGAAAAAACAACATATAATGCAAAATTATCAAATTCCTTAAATGACAGTTTCAGGAATGGGAAAAAAATGCAAAACAAAACAAGCCTCTAGAAACCAGAAGCAACTAAAAAGTGAGACTGAAATAATGTGAAAAAAACTGGCGCCAAGTATGACGCCCACATTTTTTGGCGCCAAAAAAACGTCTAAAACAAACATGCGTCAAAAATGACGCAACTACGTGAAAACTTCCGGCGTCAACTATGACGCCGGAAATGACTATATTCTCGCGCCAAAAATGACGCAATAAATTGTAGCATTTTCTGCACCCGTGAGCTTAACAGCCCGCAATTTAGAAGAAAAAAAGTCAATTGAAAATTTTAAGGTAAGAAAAAATATTTATTTCATATGCATTTTTCAAAAAATGAAACTGACAGTCTGAAAGAAGAAACACTGATTATCCTGAATCATGGCAAATATAAGTTTAAAACATATATTTAGAACTTTACATATAAAGTGCCCAACCATAGCTTAGAGTGTCATAAATAAAAACATAATTTATGTAAGAACTTACCTGATAAATTCATTTCTTTCATATTAGCAAGAGTCCATGAGCCATGGGCAAAGTTTCCCAAACCTCAAAATGCCTATAAATATACCCCTCACCACACCCACAATTCAGTTTAACGAATAGCCAAGAAGTGGGGTGATAAGAAAGGAGCAAAAGCATCAAAAATAAGGAATTGGAATAATTGTGCTTTATACAAAAAAATCATAACCACCACAAAAAAAGGGTGGGCCTCATGGACTCTTGCTAATATGAAAGAAATGAATTTATCAGGTAAGTTCTTACATAAATTATGTTTTCTTTCATGTAATTAGCAAGAGTCCATGAGCTAGTGACGTATGGGATAATAAATACCCAAGATGTGGAACTTCCACGCAAGAGTCACTAGAGAGGGAGGGATAAAATAAAGACAGCCAATTCCGCTGAAAAATAATAATCCACAACCCAAAACAAAAGTTTTAATCTTAATAATGAAAAAAACTGAAATTATAAGCAGAAGAATCAAACTGAAACAGCTGCCTGAAGTACTTTTCTACCAAAAACTGTTTCAGAAGAAGAAAACACATCAAAATGGTAGAATTTAGTAAAAGTATGCAAAGAAGACCAAGTTGCTGCTTTGCAAATCTGATCAACAGAAACTTCATTTCTAAACGCCCAGGAAGTAGAAACTGACCTAGTAGAATGAGCCGTAATTCTTTGAGGCGGGGATTTATCCAACTCCACATAAGCATGATGAATCAAAGACTTTAACCACGACGCCAAAGAAATGGCGGAGGCCTTCTGACCTTTTCTGGACCCAGAAAAGATAACAAATAGACTAGAAGTCTTTCTAAAATCTTTAGTAGCTGCAACATAATATTTCAAAGCTCTTACTACATCCAAAGAATGTAAAGATCTCTCCTTTGAATTCGTAGGATTAGGACACAATGAAGGAACAACAATTTCTCTACTAATGTTGTTAGAATTCACAACCTTAGGTAAAAATTTAAATGAAGTCCGCAACACTGCCTTATCCTGATGAAAAATCAGAAAAGGAGATTCACAAGAAAGAGCAGATAACTCAGAAACTCTTCTAGCAGAAGAGATGGCCAAAAGGAACAGAACTTTCCAAGAAAGTAATTTAATGTCCAGAGAATGCATAGGTTCAAACGGAGGGGCTTGTAAAGCCCTCAGAACCAAATTAAGACTCCAAGGAAGAGAGATTGATTTAATGACAGGTTTAATACGAACCAAAGCTTGTACAAAATAATGAATATCAGGAAGATTAGCAATCTTTCTGTGAAAAAGAACAGAAAGAGCAGAGATTTGTCCTTTCAAGGAACTTGCAGACAAACCTTTATCCAAACCATCCTGAAGAAACTGTAAAATTCTAGGAATTCTAAAAGAATACCAAGAGAATTTATGAGAAGAACACCAAGAAATGTAAGTCTTCCAGATTCGATAATAAATCCTCCTAGACACAGATTTACGAGCCTGTAACATAGTATTAATTACTGAGTCAGAGAAACCTCTATGACTAAGAATCAAGCGTTCAATTTCCATACCTTCAAATTTAATGATTTGAGATCCTGATGGAAAAATGGGCCTTGAGATAGAAGGTCTGGTCTTAACGGAAGTGTCCAAGGTTGGCAACTGGCCATCCGAATGAGATCCACATACCAAAACCTGTAAGGCCATGCTGGAGCCACCAGCAGTACAAACGAACGTTCCATAAGAATTTTGGAAATCACTTTTGGAAGAAGAACTAGAGGCGGAAAGATATAGGCAGGATGATAATTCCAAGGAAGCGACAACGCGTCCACTGCCTCCGCCTGAGGATCCCTGGATCTGGACAGATACCTGGGAAGTTTCTTGTTTAGATGAGAGGCCATCAGATCTATTTCGAAGAGCCCAGATTTGAACAATCTGAAGAAATACCTCTGGGTGAAGAGAACATTCGCCCGGATGTAACGTCTGGCGACTGAGATAATCCGCTTCCCAATTGTCTACACCTGGGATGTGAACCGCAGAAATTAGACAGGAGCTGGATTCCGCCCATACAAGTATCCGAGATACTTCTTTCATAGCCTGAGGACTGTGAGTCCCACCCTGATGATTGACATATGCCACGGTTGTGACATTGTCTGTCTGAAAACAAATAAACGATTCTCTCTTCAGAAGAGGCCAGAACTGAAGAGCTCTGAAAATCGCACGGAGTTCCAAAATGTTGATTGGTAATCTCCCTGAGATTCCCAAACCCCCTGTGCTGTCAGAGATCCCCATACAGCTCCCCAACCTGACAGACTCGCATCTGTTGAGATCACAGTCCAGGTTGGACGAACAAAAGAAGCCCCTTGAACTAAACGATGGTGATCTATCCACCACGTCAGAGAGTGTCGTACATTGGGATTTAAGGATATTAATTGTGATATCTCTGTATAATCCCTGCACCATTGGTTCAGCATACAAAGCTGAAGAGGTCGCATGTGAAAACGAGCAAAGGGGATCGCGTCCGATGCAGCAGTCATGAGACCTAGAATTTCCATGCATAAAGCTACCGAAGGGAATGATTGAGACTGAAGGTTTCGACAGGCTGAAACCAATTTCAGACGTCTCTTTTCTGTTAGAGACAAGGTCATGGATACTGAATCTATTTGAAAACCCAAAAAGGTTACCTTTGTCTGAGGAATCAACGAACTCTTTGGTAAATTGATCCTGCAACCATGTCTTTGAAGAAACGACACAAGTTGATTCGTATGAGATTCTGCAGAATGTGAAGACTGAGCAAGTACCAAGATATCGTCCAAATAAGGAAATACTGCAATACCCTGTTCTCTGATTACAGAGAGAAGGGCACCGAGAACCTTTGAAAAGATCCTTGGAGCTGTTGCTAGGCCAAAACGGAAGGGCCACAAACTGGTAATGCTTGTCTAGAAAAGAGAATCTCACAAACTGAAAGTGATCTGGATGAATCGGAATATGAAGATATGCATCCTGTAAATCTATTGTGGACATATAATGCCCTTGCTGAACAAAAGGCTGAATAGTCCTTTTAGTTACCATTTTGAATGTCGGTATCCTTACATAACGATTCAATATCTTTAAATCCAGAACTGGCCTGAAGGAATTCTCCTTCTTTGGTACAATGAATAGATTTGAGTAAAACCCCAGACCCTGTTCCAGAACTGGAACTGGCACAATTACTCCAGCCAACTCGAGATCTGAAACACATTTCAGAAATGCATGAGCCTTCACTGGATTTATTGGAATGCGAGAGAAAAAATCTCTTCGCAGGCGGCCTTACCTTGAAACCTATTCTGTACCCTTGAGAAACAATGCTCTGAATCCAAAGACTGTGAATCGAATTGATCCAAATGTCTTTGAAAAATCGTAACCTGCCCCCTACCAGCTGTGCTGGAATGAGGGCCGCACCTTCATGTGGACTTGGGAGCTGGTTTTGACTTTCTAAAAGGCTTGGATTTATTCCAGATTGGAGAAGGTTTCCAAACAGAAACCGTTCCTTTAGGGGAAGGGTCAGGCTTCTGTTCCTTATTCTGACGAAAGGAACGAAAACGATTAGCAGCCCTATATTTACCTTTAGATTTTTGTCCTGAGGCAAAAAAGTTCCTTTCCCCCCGGTAACAGTTGAAATAATTGAATCCAACTGGGAACCAAATAATTTATTACCTTGGAAAGAAAGAGAAAGCAAAGTTGACTTAGAAGACATATCTGCATTCCAAGTTTTAAGCCATAAAGCTCTTCTAGCTAAAATAACTAAAGACATATACCTGACATCAACTCTAATGATATCAAAGATGGCATCACAAATAAAGTTATTAGCATGTTGAAGAAGTTAATGAGCATTATGGTCTGATACTTGCTGTGCTAAAGCCTCCAACCAAAAAGTGGAAACAGCAGCAACATCAGCCAAAGAAATAGCAGGCCTAAGAAGATTACCTGAACATAAATAAGCTTTCCTTAGAAAGGATTCAATCTTCCTATCTAAAGGATCCTTAAAGGAAGTACTATCTGCTGTAGGAATAGTAGTATGTTTAGCAAGAGTGGAGATAGCCCCATCAACTTTAGGGATTTTGTCCCAAAACTCTAATCTGTCAGATGGCACAGGATACAATTTCTTAAACCTTTGAGAAGGAGTAAATGAAGTACCCAGATTATTCCATTCCCTAGAAATTACTTCAGAAATAGCATCAGGGACAGGAAAAACTTCTGGAATAACTATAGGAGGTTTAAAAACCGAATTTAAACGCTTAGTAGATTTAGTATCAAGAGGACTAGAATCCTCCATTTCTAATGCGATTAAAACTTCTTTAAGTAAAGAGCGAATAAATTCCATCTTAAATAAATATGAAGATTTATCAGTGTCAATATCTGAGACAGAATCCTCTGAACCAGAAATATCCTCATCAGAAACAGACAAATCAGAATGACGACGGTCATTTAAAAATTCCTCTGAAAAATGAGAAGTTTTAAAAGACCTTTTACGTTTACTGGAAGGAGGAATAACAGACATAGCCTTCCTAATAGATTTAGAAACAAATTCTTTTATATTAACAGGAACATCCTGAGTATTAGATGTTGAAGGAACAGCAACAGGTAATGGTATATTACTAATGGAAATACTATCTGCATTAGCAAGCTTATCATGACATTCATCACAAACTACAGCCAGAGGAACAATTACCACAAGTTTACAACAAATGCACTTAACTTTGGTAGAACCAGCATCAGGCAGCGTCTTTCCAGAAGTAGATTCTGATCCAGGGTCAATGTGAGACATCTTGCAATATGTAAAAGAAAAAACAACATATAAAGCAAAATTATCAAATTCCTTAAATGACAGTTTCAGGAATGGGAAAAAAAAATGCCAATGAACAAGACTCTAGCAACCAGAAGCAATGCAAAATGAGACTGAAATAATGTGAAAAAAAGGTGGAGACAAGAATGACGCCCACATTTTTTTGTGCCAAAAAAGACGCCCACATTATTGGCGCCTAAAAAATTTTTGGCGCCAAGAATGACGCCACATCCGGTGACGCCGACATTTTTGGCGCAAAACGTCAAAAAAATGACGCAAACACGAACAACTTCCGGCGTCAAGTTTGACGCTGGAAATGACAAACAGAATTTTTTGCGCCAAAAAAGTCTGCGCCAAGAATGACGCAATAAATTGAAGCATTTTCAGCCCCCGCGAGCCTAACAGCCCACAGGGAAAAAAGTCAATTTGAAACAATTTTTAAGGTAAGAAAAAAATGATTATTCATATGCATTATCCCAAATAATGAAACTGACTGTCTGAAATAAAGAATATTGATCATCCTGAATCATGGCAAATATAAGTTTAAAGACATATATTTAGAACTTTATAAATAAAGTGCCCAACCATAGCTTAGAGTGTCACAAAAAATAAGACTTACTTACCCCAGGACACTCATCTACATATAGTAGATAGCCAAGCCAGTACTGAAACGAGAATCAGTAGAGGTAATGGTACGTAAGAGTATATCGTCGATCTGAAAAGGGAGGTAAGAGATAAATCTCTACGACCGATAACAGAGAACCTATGAAATAGATCCCGTAGAAGGAGACCATTGAATTCAAATAGGCAATACTCTCTTCACATCCCTCTGACATTCACTGCACTCTGAGAGGAAAACCGGGCATCAGCACATATCAACGTAGAAATCTAGCACAAACTTACTTCACCACCTCCATGGGAGGCAAAGTTTGTAAAACTGAATTGTGGGTGTGGTGAGGGGTGTATTTATAGGCATTTTGAGGTTTGGGAAACTTTGCCCCTCCTGGTAGGAATGTATATCCCATACGTCACTAGCTCATGGACTCTTGCCAATTACATGAAACAAAATTATATATATACATATATATATATATATATATACATATACATATACATATACATATACATATATATATATATATATATATATATATATATATATATATATATATATATACACACACACATACACACACATATACATGGTGCTCTTTGCCTCCTCCTGCTGACCAGGAGGCAATATCCCATAAGTGAAGATGAAATCCGTGGACTCGTCATATCTTGTAAAAGAAAGCAGCTTTTTCACATGGCTTTGCAAAACTGATCAGAGTATCACTGCAAAAACAAACAGGTCTATAAACCCATGCCTCCATATTGTTAACATACTTTGGATAGTTATAAAGTCGCTCAGATCAAATCTTTTATTATTCGGTCACAACATGCAATATTATTATGTAAAGTGGCAAAACAAAAGATTTGATAAAAGGTTTTTAAACATGTCAATGAAGGTGTCTATGATGACAGTTTGTAATAAATTTGAATTCTACCTTGAATCAAATGTTGCTTTTGTCTGATTTTTGCAGTGGTATCAAAAGAATAATGATAATTGCAAAAAAAAATAACTGGTTATGTTAATAACCCATTTAGTCTATTTGAAACGTAGGGTGTGTATTTCTTTACTGCAACATAAATCACATTTTGTGGCAAACATTTTCACAAAGTTTTAGTTACAGCAATATGAGCAATTAGAATACATTTCATCCCAATGAAAAAAGTGGCATGTTTAGAATTATATTAGTTTACAGTGGATGATTGACTTAATATATTTTTATGAATATTCCTCAAGTTGTTGATGAAGTAGTTTATAAAATTAAACTTATTTGATCTTTAAAAAGAAAAAAAAAAAGTCTTTAGAGTTTGAAGATTTTAAAAGTCTGCATTTACTTTGTAAGGCTAAAGACATTTCTTAAACATACCGCACATACCTGCAAACATAGTGTGAAGTTTTTCAACAACTTCTACTTGATCTAACCAAACATCAGACACAAAAACAAACATGGCATCCTCATTTTCCTCTTCCAGCTGCTTTAATTTTACCGAAGCTTTTACAGATGTTGTAGGGGGTCCACCAAAAAAATTGATATTACCATAATATGCCCTGCAAAAAGTACAAAGCTAGATTTCTTTATCTTAGTTACCAAATACAAAGCAATGTTTTATATTTTTGTTATTATTATTATTTATTTATTTCATACACAGATCATTCCACTCTCACCTTGTAGTGCTGGAAGGTTCAATAGGTGGGAATCCAAAAGCATTGATATGAAAAATTTTATCTTCATACCAACCTACGAGAGAGAAAAAAAAAAAAAGAAAAAAAAAGGGGAGCATCTTTCTAGACCATGACAAATGTCTATAAAACCTAGGAGCCAGCCATAAAAACCTTAAAGGTCAAAAACTGTGGGTCTGAACAATTGTGAGCAAAATAGAGGGATAATTAATCTTGGGGTTAATTTACAAATTTACAGTCAACCATGGCAGCTTGGCATCTGGTATTTGTTTAACCATTTATGTGGAAAACTCGAAATAATGCTCACAACTAAGAGTAAACATTTGAAGTATTACTGTACCTTCTGCTAAAACAAAACCGGACTCTGTATATAATCCACTATGAAACTGGTACAATGGGGTTAAAGAAAATAGTATTTTATGAAAGATGATATATACACATAAAATATTTTTTTTATAAAAAAAAAAAATCCAGACATATGTAGA
Organism: Bombina bombina; assembly: GCF_027579735.1. Classification (NCBI taxonomy): domain Eukaryota; kingdom Metazoa; phylum Chordata; class Amphibia; order Anura; family Bombinatoridae; genus Bombina; species Bombina bombina. The sequence goes on along the minus strand of NC_069499.1, from coordinate 143,488,984 downwards.
GTCTGTGGTTAACAATTACCATAAGGAAGCAAATGTAACCCTTTGTTTGGAAAGTTTAAGTTGTAAAAAAAAAAAAAAAAATGAAGACAAAAAGGAGAGCGCATCCCCAAATTCAAGGTAATACATTTATTTACAAACAACACGCATAAAATAAAATGCACTTACAAGTAGTAAGATTTAAACATGCTCAGGGTAACAGTCACACTGGTCACAGATAGTTCCGGTGTGTGTATGTGTCCTCACGTAATGGAGATGCACTGGACATATATTTTTTTTAGTAGACAACTCAAGGTGCTAATTTAGGCCAATTTTGGTATATTTCATGCCACTGTTTCACTGCCATTTGCAATCATATTAAAACAAATGTTAACTTTTTCCCAAACTTTGGGTTTCTCACTGAAATTAAATTACACACAATTACTGCAGTCATTAGATAAATGGTTGTAAAAGCTTCTCTGGGGTCCCTTTTGTTCAGAAATAGCAGGCAAGCATGGCTTTGCAATTAGTTTTTGGCAAATAGAAAGCACCACACTTCTGAAATTCCCAGCAGTGAGGGGGTTAACTAGCTAGTTGGTAAGGGTAATAGTATTTTAATGCAGGGATTACTTTCCCACCTCCCCGATTCCTTCAAAACAGGTCTCCACCCCACACCCATCATCTTAGATACTAGCAGACAGTCTGCAAGTATTAAAAGGGGCATTGTACACTAGATTGTTCTTTGCATAAATGTTTTGTAGATGATCCGTTTATATAGCTCATCTGGTAGTGTTTTTATGTAATGTATAGTTTTGCTTATTTTTTTTAATAACATTGTGCTGGGTGTCCCAGAATAACCTCATCAGCGTACTAAACCCAGAGGTTCTAAGTAAGTTTTTAAAAGGTTTTATATTGGATATTTACATAAATATCTGTGCATATTCTTTATAGTAGTGTCTATTACATGCAGTTATATGAAAATTGGTGTATACTGTCCCTTTAAATTAATTGTTTTTATTTATTTTCTGCAGTGTAGGATCCCCGCTTACCTTCCCACCTCCCTGATCCATCCCAAACAGCTCTCTAACCCTCCCACTCCCAATGGTGTCTACCACCTTAGGTACTGGAAATATCTGCTAGTGCCCAGTTTATAGACTTATTTTTTCTGTAGTGCAACGGTCCCCCAACCTCCTTGCGATCACTACTGTAGGGCCCTACCCATAATCCCGATTTTTCTGTAGTGTTGTGCCTCTTCACCTTCCTCATCATAGGTATTTTCTGTATCATAGGGTCCCCCCCTCCACTGCTGTGCTGCCCACAAGCAGACATTAATAACAAATTATGCTTACCTGATCATTTCCATCGAGGGGAGGAGAGTCCACGGCTTCATTCATTACTATTGGGAATTAAGAACCTGGCCACCAGGAGGAGGCAAAGACACCCCAGCCAAAGGCTTAAATACCTCCCCCACTTCCCTCATCCCCCAGTCATTCTGCCGAGGAAACCAGAAACAGTAGGAGAAATATCAGGGTATAAAAGGTGCCAGAAGATGATTACATTTAGGTCCGCCCTACGGAGATACAGGCGGGAGTCGTGGACTCTCCTGCCCTCGATGGAAATTAAATTATCAGGTAAGCATAATTTATGTTTTCCATCTAAAGGGAGGAGAGTCCACGACTTCATTCATTACTATTGGGAACATATACCCAAGATCTAGAGGACACTGAATGAAACCAGGAGGGTAAAAGGCAGACCCTAATCTGAGGGCACCACAGCCTGCAAAACCTCTCCCCTGAAAACAGCTTCCACAGAAGCAAAAACATCAAATTTGTAAAACTTTGTAAAACTTTGTAAAAGTGTGTAAGGAGGACCAGGTAGCCACCTTACAAATTTGCTCCATAGAGGTCTCATTCTTGAATGCCCAAGATGAAGCCACAGCCCTAGTTGAATGAGCCATGATCCTCTGAGGAGGCTTATGTCCCACTGTCTCATAAGCCAAGCGAATCAAGCTCCTCAACCAAAAATACAAGGAAGAAGCAGAGGCCCTTTGTCCCTTGCGCTTCCCAGAATACACCACAAAAAGATGTAGACTGTCTGAAATCCGTTGTAGCCTGAAGATTGAACTTCAAGGCACGAACCACATCCAAGTTATGAAGTAACCTCTCCTTTGAAGAAGAAGGGTTAGGACTCAAGGAAGGAACCACTATTTCCTGATTGATGTTACGGCTAGACACCACCGTGGGGAGAAACCCCAACCCAGTGCGAAGAACAGCCTTATCCGCATGAAACACCAGAAAAGGGAGGATCACAAGGCAGCTAGTTCAGATACCCTGCGTGCCGATGCAATAGCCAACAGGAAGAGAACCTTCCAGGACTGAACCTATGCATTCCATTGACATTTAGATTCTAACGGAACCCTCTGCAAAACCCTAAGGACTAAGTTTAAGCTCAAAGGCAGAGCCGACTGTCTAAAGGCAGGCCTGATTCTAGACAGAGCCTGAACAAAAAAGACTGAATGTCAGGGAGCTCAGCGAATCTCCTATGCAACAAAATTGATAAAGCCAAAATCTGTCCCTTTAGGGAACTAGCGGCAAGACCCTTCACCAAACTGTCTTGGAGAAAGGCCAGAATCCTGGATACCTTCACCTTATGCCAAGGATATCCATGCTTCTCACACCAGGTCCTCCACACCTTATGGTAGATGCGACAAGTGACTGGCTTCCTTGCCTGAATTAGAGTATCAATCACGCTTTCAGAAAAGCCTCTCTTGGCTAAGACAAGGCGTTCAATCTCCACGCAGTCAGCCTCAGAGAATCTAGATTTTGATGTTGAAAAGGACCCTGTGACAGCAGATCCCTGCAACAGGGTAACCTCCAAAGCGGAGAGGATGACATCCCCAACAGATCCACAAACCACGTCCTCCGCGACCACGAAGGAGCAATCAGAATGGCCGAGGCCCACTCCTGTTTGATGTGTGCCACTGCTCGAGGTAGAAGTGGAAGCTGTGGAAAAATGTAAGCTAGGCTGAATCCCCAAGGAACCAGTAGGGCATCTATCAGCTCTGCCTGGGGATCTCTGGACCTCGACCCGTATCGAGGTAGCTTGCAATGGAGTCTGGACGCCATGAGATCTATCTCCGGTGTTCCCCATTTGTGACAAATCTCTGCAAAACACCTCGGGGTGAAGAGACCATTCCCCCAGATGGAAGGATTGTCTGCTGAGAAAGTCTGCTTCCCAGTTGTCCACACCTGGTATGTGAATCGCTGAGAGCGAGCAGTCGTGGGACTCTGCCTATTCCAGAATCCGAGACACCTCCCTCATCGCGAGGGAGCTCCTCGTACCCCCTTGATGGTTGATGTAAGCCACCGAGGTAATGTCTGTATGGAATCTGATGAAACTGACTAAACCCAGAGAAGGCCACGCCTTCAGAGCATTGTAAATTGCTTGTAGTTCTAGGATGTTGATCGGAAGGAGAGACTCTTCCCTGGACCACTTTCCTTGTGCCATCTTGACAACCCAAACAGCTCCCCATCCCGACAGTTGCTCCGGACGGGTCCACCAATAGAGGGAGTTCCGAGTCCGAGCATCCATGGATATCAGCTGTGATAGATCTGAATGATCGCCGTTGTCTGTCTCAACATGAACAATTGAAGAGGTCTGAGATGGAACCTGGCGAACGGGATGACGACATCTATGCTTGACACCATGAGACTTATCACCTCCATATATTGAGCCACCAACGGGCTTGTGGAGGACTGAAGGGCAAGACAGGTGGACGCAAGCTTCCTGCGCCGCCGATCCGTGAGAAATATCTTCATGGACATAGAGAGTCTATTATCGTACCCAGGAACTCTACCCTGTTGCTGGAAACAAGGGAACTCTTTCCCGAGTTGGTCTTCCAACGTGAGATTGGAGAGGCAAGAGAAGAGCCCTCGAACGATCCTCTGCGACGCTGAACGACAGCGCCTGAACTAAGATACCGTCCAGATAAGGCGCCACTGCAATGCCCCTGGATCTGGCCACTGCCAGCAGCGCCGCCAGAACCTTCGTGAAGACCCTCGGGCCATCGCCAGACCAAAAGGAAGGGCCACAAACTGGAAGTGTTGGTCCAGAAATGCAAATTGTAGGAACCCGAGGTGGTCCCTGTGGATTGGCACATGAAGGTAAGCGTCCTTCAAATCTATAGTTGTCATGAACTGTCCCTCTTGAACTAGGTGCAGAATGCATCTGATCGTTTCCATTTTGAACGATGAAACACTCAGAAATGTGTTAAAACACTTTAGGTCCAGAATCGGGCGGAACGTGCCCTCCTTCTTTGGAATAGTATCCTAGACTCCTTTCTGCTGGGGGTACTGGTACGATAACCCAGAGAGAGGCGAGATATCTCACACACTCTAGAAAGGCCTCTCTCTTCTCTGGTCTTGAAGACAGGTTTGACAGGAGGAATCTGCCCTCGGGCGGATGGGATCTGAACCCTATCATGTAACCCTGGGAGACAACTTCTAGTACCCAAGGGTCCTGAACGTCATGCAACCAAGTGTCTGAGAATTGAGATGATCTGCCCCCTACGTGATCCTGAGACCGGTCGGGGCCGCCCCATCATGCCGATTTAGTCTCAGCGGCTTCTTGCTCTGCTTAGACTTGTTCCAACATCGAGCCGGTTTCCAAGATCCCTTGGACTGGTGCGCTTTCGCGGCGGTTGCTGGCGCTGGGCCTTGTCCGCACTAAAGGGACAAAAGTAGATCCCTTAGCCTTCTTATCCTGTGGTAGGAAAGCTCCCTTACCTCCCATAACCGTGGATATGATCGAAACCAATCCTGGACCGAACAGGATCTTCCCTTAAAAAGGCAGGGACAACAGCCTCGACTTGGAGGTCATGTCCGCAGACCAAGATTTTAGCCACAGAGCCCTGTGCGCTAAAACCGAAAAACCTGATACCTTAGCATTCAGGCGAATAATTTGCATATGGGCATCGCAGATTAAAGAATTGGCGACCTTCAGCGCCTTAATCTTCTCCTGTATCTCGTCGATGGATGTCTCCCCTTCGACCATGTCACACAGGGATTCACACCAATATGTTGCAGCACCGGCGACCGCTGCCACAGGCTGAAAAAACAAACCCTGTGTGCTGAAACATCCTTCTCAACATGTTTTCCAGCTTTTTATCCATAGGCTCCTTAAACGTCAAACTATCCTCTAGGGGAAGAGTCGTCCGCTTTGTGAGCGTAGAGATAGCCCCATCCACCTTGGGAATGGTCCCCCACAGGAGAGAGGAGAAAGAGGATATTTGCCATCTTAACGGGGACCGGGAAAGTCTGAGGCACCACCCTGTCCTCGTACACGTTCTCAAGTTTAGGAATCGCAGGTTCCTCCAGGATCTTAGGTTCCGGAACCTCCAGAGTAGCAAGCACCTGTCGCAGCAGAAAACACAAATTTTCCATCCTAAACCTATAACCAGGCTTCTCCGCAGCAGGAGGCTTAGATGACACAGACCCAGAATGGGCCTCCTCCAAAGAGTCGGAGTAGGCCTCGACTTCGTATAGAGCATCTGGAGACTCCGAAACTCTGGCACTCCTCTGCCATCCTCCTGTGACGAAAGGCAAAGAATGACTGGGGGATGAGGGAAGTGCGGGAGGTATTTAAGCCTCTGGCTGGGGTGTCTTTACCTCCTCCTGGTGGCCAGGTTCTTAATTCCCAATAGCAATGAATGAAGTCGTGGACTCTCCTCCCCTTTAGATGGAAATAACTATATTAGGCACAACGAGAAAAGGATATTGCTTTGCTGAGATCAAGCTGCACTGCTCCAGTTGGATCTTCTAAGAAATATTTACCCTGAAACAGAAAACATGATACAGTACAAAGTTAATTAAACCCTTAAGTTAAGCCATTTTATACCTCTGTGCTATAGCTATTTTAAGTTATTTGCATTCACACATCTTCATACAGATTGCACATTTTCCCAAGCAAATGACACACACACGAGACTTTAAATGTGGCAATGTCATAGCATGCCTTCTTTAAATTTTGTGAAATTTCTTACACACTAGATCTGCCCTGGTCAAATGTGAGTGATATTATTGTGAAACAGGAGTGTCTAGGAGCAAAAACAGCCCAACTACAAAGAGGTAGACCATGCAAAATAAATGTATATAAATGAGAACAAGAAATACCTTTTGAAGGGAAAAATTTATCATACTTACCTGATAAATTAATTTTATTTGTGGTGGTGAAATTTCACAAGCCATTACTCCTGGGATTCAACTCCTGGCCACTAGGTACTTAATTCCTCTCACCACTCTGGTATTCTAGTCTGATATATAGACAAGAAAGTAGAAAGGTGGGAAACGAAAAAGGGGAGGTATAAAATTAAATAGGGCAGGTCTCATGGACTATCACCATCATGAAAGAAATTAAATTGATCAGCTAAGAATAAAAGTTGTTTTCTTTCATAAGGTGGTGAGCATCCACAAGCCATAACTCCTTCGGAAGTAATACCCAGGCTGTGGAGTCCATGAGTAATTGGGCTAGGCAAAAACCTTTTTTAAGGCAGATACCTAAATAACTGCTGCTTGAAGAATTTAAAAAAATAAAAAAAATAAAAATCATTTTTGATAGGAAACTGATTAGTCAATGTCCAAACTTCCCTACCAAACATATCAAAGTGGTAGAAATTAGAGAAGAAAACACATGTACCTGTCTTGTAAATTTGTTTAACACAAGCCTTATTGAAAACTCAAAAGGAAACGGATCTAGTAGAATGGGCAAAAAAAAAAAAAAAAACTATCCCGTCTCCAAAAAGGCTTAGTAATCAAGAGTGTTAGACAAGTAGTTAAACGGCTGTAGTCTTCTGACCTTTAGCTGAGCCAAGAGACAAATTAAAGGATTGTCTAAAAAACATAATTTATGTCAGAACTTACCTGATAAATTCGATAACAAATTGCAGTACCTCTATATTTTGTACTCTATGAGAATCTTATGTCTCCAATATAGAGACTGCTGCGGTGTGCTGACACCCTGACACAGGCGGAAGACAAGCCAAGAAACATACGGGTAAATGCAGACACCTGGAGCCTCTGAGCGCATTTGCAGCTGCTGCCCTGGCAATGACACGGACTGTAGCATGGCTAGCCAGACAGACCCCCTGTCAAAAGTAGCCTTATACAAGTGTTACAGGTATCCTGTGTGCTATGTGCACTTAACAGCGAATACGCTATTCTTTACCAACATTTAAATCGGCTGGAAACGCTGTGATCAGGAGAACTGCTCTGACCAATAGGATTACAGCATCAGGACAGCTCCCACACACGTGACTTCATCTGCTACAGACCGGTATCTCTACGGAGGTGAAAAGTCTTGTGAGTCTGTTGGATTGGGATATCCGGACGGATAAGGTAATAGAAATCCTGACATTTGGGGACTGCCTGGCCATTTGTTTGGATGGTCATGTCCTTTGGAACTGTTTAATGGCCGACAACGGGTTTTTTTTTTTGTGGTGGCAACATTAAAGTTTTATTTTTAACATCGGAGACGTCCGATTTTTATATTTAGTTTTATATGTTTTATTGCTTGTTATTTCCAATCTAATAAATTGGCATAGTCCTTTTTATAATTTTTGCTCATAAAGATTCCCGTCTTTACACATTTGTTTTGATTGTAGGGATATCTTTTTTATCTAATTGGTCTTTAATACATCTTTAGCCTTGGAACAGATAATTCAGAAACTCTTCTAGCAGAAGAGATGGCCAAAACGAACAACACTTTCCACGAAAGTAGTTTAATGTCCAAAGAATGCATAGGCTCAAAAGGAGGAGCCTGCAAGGCCTTCAAAACCAAATTAAGACTCCAAGGAGGAGAGATTGAGTTAATGACAGGCTTGATACGGACCAAAGCCTGTACAAAACAGTGAATATCAGGAAGCTTAGCAATCTTTCTGAGAAATAAAACAGAAAGAGCAGAGATCTGTCCCTTTAAGGAACTTGCAGACAAACCTTTATCCAAACCATCCTGAATAAACTGTAGAATTCTAGGAATTATAAAAAAATGCCAGGAGAATTTATGTGAAGAACACCATGAAATAAGTCTTCCAAACTCGATAATAGTTTGGAAGTCAGAGAAATCTCTATGACTAAGCACTAGGCGTTCAATTTCCATACCTTCAAATTTAATGATTTGAGATCCTGATGGAAAAACGGACCTTGAGACAGAAGGTCCAGCCTTGATGGAAGTGGCCAAGGATGGAAACTGGACATCCGAACAAGATCCGCATACCAAAACCTGTGAGGCCATGCTGGAGCTATCAGCAACACAAACGATTGTTCCATGATGATTTTGGAAATCACTTTTGGAAGAACTAGAGGCAGGAAGATAGCAGTTCCTTGGTGTTACCAACCTGCTTATAACGCATCCACTGCTTCCGCCTGAGGATCCCTGGAACTGGACAGGTACCTGGGAAGTTTCTTGTTTAGATGGGAAGCCATCAAATCTATTTCTGGAACACCCCACATATGAACAATTTGAGAAAACACATCTGGATGGAGCAACCACTCCCCTGGATGTAAAGTCTGATCCGCTTCCCAATTGTCTATACCTGGGATATCAACCGCAGAGATTAGACAGGAGCTGGATTCCGCCCAAGCAAGTATCCGAGATACTTCTTTCATAGCTTGGGGACTGCGTGTCCCACCGTGATGATTCACATATGCCACAGTTGTGATATTGTCTGTCTGAAAACAAATGAACGGTTCTCTCTTCAACAGAGGCCACACCTGAAGAGCCCTGAAGATAGCATGGAGTTCTAAAATATTGATTGGTAACCTCGCCTCTTGAGGTTTCCAAACCCCTTGTGCTGTCAGAGATCCCCAGACAGCTCCCCAACCTGAAAGACTTGCATCTGTTGTGATCACAGTCCAGGTTGGACGAACAAGAGGCCCCTTGAATTATACGATGGTGATCTAACCACCAAGTCAGAGAGAGTCAAACCTTGGGATTTAAGGATATTAATTGTGATATATTTGTATAATCCCTGCACCATTGGTTCAGCATACAAAGCTGGAGAGGTCTCATATGAAAACGAGCAAAGGGGATCGCGTCCGATGCTGCAGTCATGAGACCTAAAACTTCCATGCACATAGCTACTGAAGGGAATGATTGAGACTGAAGGTTCCGACAAGCTGAAACCAATTTTAATCGTCTCTTGTCTGTTAGAGACAAAGTCATGGACACTGAATCTATCTGGAAACCTAAAAAGGTAACCCGTGTCTGAGGAATCAAATAACTTTTTGGTAAATTGATCCTCCAACCATGTCTTTGAAGAAACAACACTAGTTGATTCATGTGAGATTCTGCAGAATGTAAAGACTGAGTTAGTACCAAGATATCGTCCAAATAAGGAAACACCACAATACCCCGTTCTCTGATTAGACAGTAAGGCACTGAGAACCTTTGAAAAGATTCTTGGAGCTGTTACTAGGCCAAATGGAAGAGCGACAAATTGGTAACGCTTATCTAGAAAAGAGAATCTCAGAAACTGAGTGGTCTGGATGAATCGGAATATGAAGATATGCAGCCTGTAAGTATATTGTGGACATATAATGCTCTTGCTGAACAAAAGGCAGAATAGTCCTTATAGTCACCATTTTGAGAGTTGGCACTCATACGTAACGATTCAAAATTTTCAGATCCAGAACTGGCCTGAATGGAATTTCTTTCTTTGTGACAATGAATAGATTTGAATAAAACCCCAGACCCTGTTCCTGAAACAGAACTGGTATGATTACCCCCGAAAGCTCCAGGCCTGAAACACACTTCAGAAAAGCCTGAGCCTTTACTGGATTTGCTGGGATGCGTGAGAAAAAAAAAAAAAAAAAATCTTCTCACAGGAGGTCTTAAACTGAATCCTATTCAGTACCCTTGAGAGACAATACTCTGAATCCATTGATTTTGGACAGAATCTGCCCAAATGTTTTGGAAGAATCTTTAACTGCCCCCTACCAGTTGAGTTGGAACGAGGGCCGCACCTTCATGCAGACGTGGGGGCTGGCTTTGGTTTCTTAAACGGTTTGGATTTACTCCAACTTGAAGGTTTCCAATTGGAACCAGATTCTTTGGGGGAAGGATTAGGTTTCTGTTCCTTACTTTGTCGAAAGGAACGAAAATGGTTAGAAGCTTTATATTTACCCTTAGGTCTTTTATCCTGAAGCAAAAAAAAATCCCTTCCCCCCAGTAACAGTTGAAATAAATTGAATCCAACTGAGAACCAAAAAAAATTACCTTGGAAAGAAAGATAGTAATGTAAACATAGATACCATGTCAGCATTCCAATATTTGAGCCACAAAGCTCTTCTAGCTAAAATCGCTAAAGACATAGATTTAACATCAATATTGATGATATCAAAAATGGCATCATAGATAAAATGATTAGCATGGTGAAGTAAGCGAACAATGCTAGACAAATCAGGATCCATTTCCTGTTGCGCTAAACTTTCCAACCAAAAAGTTGATGCAGCTGCAACATCAGCCATAGAAATGGCAGGCCTAAGAAGATGGTCAGAATATAAATAAGCTTTCCTTAGATAGGATTCAAGTTTCCTATCTAAAGGATCTTTAGAAGAAGTACAATCTTCCATAGGAATAGTAGCACATTTAGCAAGAATAGAAATAGCCCCATCAACTTTGGGGATCTTTTCCCAAAACTCCAATCTAACTACTGGCAAAGGATACAATTTTTTTTAAACCTTGAAGAAGGAATAAAAAGTACCACCAGGCCTATTCCATTCCTTAGAAATCATATTAGAAATGGCATCAGGAACTGGAAAAACCTCTGGAATAACCACAGGATGTTTATAAACAGAATTTAAACGTTTACTAGTTTTAATATCAAGAGGACTAGTTTCCTCAATATCCAATGTAATCAACACCTCTTTTACCAAGGAACGAATATACTCCATTTTAAAAAAATAAGTAGATTTGTCAGTGTCAATATCTGAGGAAGGATCTTCTGAATCAGAGAGATCCTCATCAGGAGGATGATAATTCAGTATGTTGTCAGTCATTTGAAATTTCATCAACTTTATGACAAGATTTAAAATACCTTTTACGTTTATTAGAAGGCGGGATGGCAGACGAAGCCTTCTGAATCGCATCAGCAATCTTTTATATTCACAGGTATATCATGTACATTAGATGTTGAAGGAACAACAGGCATTGTACTATTACTGATGGACACATTCTCTGCATGTAAAAGCTTATCATGACAACTATTACATACCACAGCTGGAGATATAATCTCCACAAATATACAACAAATGCACTTAGCTTTGGTAGAACTGTTATTAGGCAGCAGGGTTCCAACAGTGGTTTCTGAGACAGGATCAGATTGAGACATCTTGCAAATGGAAGAGAACATATAAAGCAAAATTATCAATTTCCTTATATGACAGTTTCAGGAATGGGAAAAAAAATGCAAACATAGCCCTCTGATATAGAAAAAGGCAAGAGGCATATAGGAATGGGGTTTTACATAATGAAATTATTTGGCTTCAAGTATGACTCACAACGCAAACTGAAAATGTTTCGGTGCTAACAACATCCGGAAATGACACTCGCGTCATTGTAGACGCAACCTTGTGCAAGGAACTCAGCGTCAACTAAGACGCCTGAAATGACGATTTTGCATCATCAGACGTACCTTTGCGCTAAAAAAAAATTATTGTGCCAAGAATGACGCAATAAACTTTGGCATTTTGCGCCCTCGCAAGCCTAATTTTACTCTCCAAATTTAATGAAAAAGCAGTCAATTGAAAAAAAGACTATACCACAAGTATGAAAAATATTTTCCTAAATAGGTTTTTCTCCCAAATATGAAACTGATAGTCTGCAAACGGAAATATACATAAACCCGACTCATGGCAAATATAAGTACAATACATATATTTAGAACATTATATTAATGCATAAAGTGCCAAACCATAGCTGAGAGTGCACTTATCTGAATCTACATCTGTCCGGCAGAAGGGCAGCTCACCTGGTTTGAGAGGGTATCCTCCCTCACATGGACCTGTGAGAGAAAAGAAAGACTGAATAATCTTACTCAGGCTTTCAAGGTAGGGCAGTAAAAATTGTTTGAGAGGTGCAATGGGGATCGCACCCCACAAGTTCCCAATTGCTTAAAAGCCACCACTGCTCTACTTAAGAGACTGACGTGGGTTAAGGCTAGACCCCAGGAAAGATCAGAGCAAACCTACTCTGCTTTAAAATATTAAAATCTTGATTGAAGAAAGACACCTAAACTTTACCACCTCCTTGCAATGCAGACAAAGAGAATGACTGGGGTTTGTGGTAAGGGAAGTGATACTTAACAGCTTTGCTGTGGTGCTCTTTGCCTCCTTCTGCTGGCCAGGAGTGATATTCCTGTGGACTCACCGTGTCATTAGAAATATAATTGTCTATTTGTCCCCAAATTAACTTGTTTCTCACATGATGTCCAGAGAAAGCTTGATAATTTCTAAAAAAATTTAACTGCAAAAACATAAGGTGCGATAAAAATATTCACACAAACATGTAGCCCTTACACACTGTGTTTACCTATGACAAAGAGTCCTCTGGCTATGATATACATTAAAAGAAAAATGTACCTATTAATAGCCTGTACTTACCTGACAGACACCCACTCTACTGTTCTTACCCGGCTACAGTTTTTCTGCTCTCAGTAGATAGCTTATCCAGTGCTGTATAAAACAGCAAAGGGTTTTGCATAAGAGTACGACGAGTAGGCAAAACAGGGAGATGGCTAAGGACCAGTCCCTGGGACACCATACAGAGAAGAAAACTTTAGCACCACAATTCTTCACCTATTCCTGTAGAGGCAAAAATAAGACTGGAATACCAGATAGGTGAAAGGGATTAAGTGCACTTAGTTTATTTGGAATCTTTGCCTCTTTCTAGTGGCCAGGAGTTGAATCCTAGTAGTAATTGCACATGGATTCTCGCCACCTTCTAAACAGAAATACATTTCAGTTAAAATAAGTTGAAAAATAAATTGAATAAATCATGAATTTTTATTTATTTATTTATTTATTTATTTTAAAGATAAGATGATGATCAGAGTAGATTTTAGGCCAAAGCACATTAATGTGACAGCAGTTACCTACCTCTTTCAGCTGGGTTATCATCCCTAGGACAATCACTTCTCCTACTTTAGCAGTACTACCCAGGAGAGTTTCTACAGTTTTAAGCTGAAAGAAATGCACAATTTTATTTTAAAGCAAGTCTACACAGTACAGAGGAACTGAAGAGTACAGAGTAAGGCTATTTTCATCTATAGAGTGGTTATGTAAACTGCATCCCTCCAAAGCTTTAAATAGAAAGTGTTTGAGCTATAGAGGTAGCACATTTACTGGCTCTGCACACCATGTCAAACTACACATCTGTTCATTTCAGTGCAGCAGTTTAAAGTTAGACCAAACGACTGCTATACAGCCTACCCTTTGCCACAAACAGGGAATCTGCCTATATGAGAGTAGGTTGGACTGTTCAGGTTAGTTTTTTTGGCTACCTGGCACCAAGTAATAAATATTCAAAATAAATTACACTTCTGTTCTTCAGCAGCAGAGAGAAATACATTAAAAAAAAAAAAATATTACAGCTGCAATAAAAATCAAGATTTCTCGTGTGTGCTTATTTCATAAAATAAAGTTTGATTTGCAGTATATTTTTAATAAACTTGTATGTAATTAATAGAAATACCTGTTACACTATGCAAGCGTAACTCTAGGGGGCGCTAGAAGAAATATATAATTTTTAAAAATATAATTTTTAAAAAAAAGGTCAACCAAGGCCTAATATAAATATAGATGTATTACAACAATCTGTAGGATAATACTGAAGTATAGTAAAAACAATAAACACTATAAAAATAATATAAAATGATCAGATAATGTATAAAGACAAAATAATAATGACAATTACAGAAAAAATGAGACATGGACTCTCATCAAATGTGATGTGATGAGATCAATATAAACAGAAAATACAGCTTAAAACAATATATAATAAATAAATAGTATTAAGTCTCTAATAAGTTCTTATCTGTATATGATATTGATGCTCAGACAGTCCCAAGATTAGGAGGGCACTTCAGAGGTTTATTAGTCCTCCTGGGTAGCACATATATAAGATTCTCCCTTAGATCCAGAAGTCAGCTCCTTGTCACAAAACCAGTCTGGGTAAATACTCTCTCTGTGCAAAGAAAATTGTGATTTTCTTTGCACAGAGTGTTGTATGTAATTAGTATTACATCATGTACTATATATTCTAGATTATTGTCAATGCTATTTTACAAGAGATTATATTACTTTCCTTTATCAATTTAAGTGTATCTTGTTTTTGCTTTAATAAATAAAATGTGTGACATTGTTAGAGTACCATTTGGCTTCTTGGTCTCTACGTAGTGTGGAAAAAGCAAGACGTGTTTAATGTCCTTTAAAATATAAGTGACGACAATATATGACTCAGCAATCCACATATATCTATCTTACTGTTTCTTCTTATTCTTTCCTTTTTTTATCCACACAAAACATCCTTTTAACTTGTTTCAATTTTAAATTATTTCCTCCTATAACACAATTTTAAGTAGTTTATTACAGTGTTTCTCAACTCCAGTCCTCAAGTACTCCTAAAAAGGACAGATTTTCATATCTGAACTAGAGCACAGGTGAAATAATCAGCTGATGGGTGAGAACAGGTAACCATGGTTACTGATCATCTTTTTATTCAGATCATTGGAAATCCTTTACAAATTCTGACTACCCAGCAGATTATAGAGTACCTGGAATTTGCTCCTGCTTTCATCAGGATGTGCACCAATAACAGGTGGGGTAAAAAGCTCATGTCTGTGAGTTCTCTGTAAGGAGGAGCGAGGGGAAAAAAAAAAAGTTATGTACAGCCAATGATAAATATAGTGTGAACAACACTTCAGAACTCATGACCTTTCTATCTTACACTAGTGAAATTGCATCACACTAAAATGTATTCATTAAACTATACAAGTTTTACACAAGCCAAGACACCAACCGAGCAAGAGAACACATGATCTAGTGGTTATACTTACAGTTTGCTTATTTCAGCTCAGAACAATGCACCTTCTTCCTTAAACTATAATTTACACTTTAAAAATAAAATTTAGAATACTTAACCCCTTAACAACCAATGTACTCTGTACGTCCATGGTCGTTAAAAGGTTTTACTAGCACAGCTTTGCCGACAGCAGAAAAGCTGTGAAAATAATGCATGCCTCACTTTGAGGCATGCAGATATAGCATGGTCTTGTCAACATTGGCATCAGTTGCATGTTATGGGGGCTATGTGAAATATTGCAAACATACAGGGTACGTGCCAGTGATCCTTAAGTGGTTAAAGAAACTTTCTAATAAAAAAAAAAAAACTAACTTAGAGTATTTTATTTTAGTGTTAGTGACTTTTGCAGACTGTTTAACTCTTGAAAAGTGGCTAAAAAGAAAGCTAAAGTCCTGCTTAGGATCCTGTGCAGGACACTGCAAATAATTGGCCCCTATATGTATATGCTGCTCCTAATTACATACCGCTATACTTCAATGTTTTAGGACTCATGAGTAGTACTGCAGTGTATAACCCACAGATTGCAAATGACTCCAATACTAAAACTTCTAATAAAACTGGAGCATTACTAATGCTTGCATTAGAACATATATTTAAGAAAAAACTGCTAAAGTAGATAATTCTCACCTGTTGCAGTATTGTATATCGTTCCCGAAATAACTCTGCTTTATCCCTTGCAGTTCCGAACAAATTTGGAGGAGGGTGACTAGTCATTTTCAACCTGAGGGGAGAGAAGGAAAAAAAAAAAAATACACACACACATGCAAAAGACTACATAAGGAGGTATGTTACACAGAATATAAATAATATATATATTTTTTAAAGTTAAATAACTAAATTCTATGAAATATACATAGATCATTAATCATTTGATACTAAAACCCCTACTTTGTAGTTTAAGTCTCTAGGAAGGAAAGGAAAGGAACCAGAGTTAGTATTATCGGTTATTTGTAGAGCACCAACAGATTCCGCAGCGCTATAAACAAAGGCAGAGTACAACAAAACAAAATTGTAGGGATCAAATGGGTAGAGGGCACTGCCAAGAGTCGCACTGTTGTAGTCAGCTCTTAAGAAGGTGATCAACAAACAGCTGGACTCTTAGGCATACATGCTAATGGGGTTCAGGGGATAGCAATGGAGGAGAGGAACTGGTATAAAGAAAGGTTAGTGTAGGTTGTATGCATCCCTGAACAGTAGAGTCTGTAGGGAGCGCTTGAAGCTTTCAAAACTAGGGGAGAGTCTTGTGGAGCGAGGCAGAGAGTTCCACAAGATGGGAGCCAGTCTGGAGAAGTCCTGTAAACGGGAGTGTGATGAGGCGGAGAGTAGGAGGTCATGAGCAGAGCAAAGGGGACGGGAGGGAGAGTGTCTGGAGACAAGGTCTGAGATATAGGAGGAGCAGTACAGTTGAGGGCTTTTTATGTCAGAGTGAGAATTGTGTGTTTAATCCAAGAGGAAGCCAGTGAAGGGATTGGCAGAGAGGTGCAGCAGATGAAGAGCGAAGTGTAAGGAAGATGAGCCTGGACGAGCCATTCATTATGGATTGTAAAAGAGCTAGATAGTGAGAGGACATCCAGAAAGAGATGTAAGCAATACAGTTAGTGACACGGGTTAGCAAGGAAGGAGATAGGTCTGGTGCATTACCTGATTAATGTGTGATTAATGTGTGACACAATGGGTAAAACGTCATTAAAGGGACAGTCTAGTCCAAAAAAAAAACTTTCACGATTCAGATAGGGCATGTTATTTTAAACAATTTTCCAATTTACTTTTATCACCAATTTTTCTTTGTTCTCTTGGTATTCTTAGTTGAAAGCTTAACTTAGGAGGTTCATATGCTAATTTCTTAGACCTTAAAATGCATTCTTAAGAGGCATCCTTCAACAGGTTTTTCACCACTAGAGGGTGTTAGTTCATGTTTTTCATATAGATAACACTGTGCTCGTGCACGTGAAGTTACCTGGGAGCCATCACTGATTGGCTAAACTGCAAGTCTGTCAAAAGAACAAATAAAGGGGCAGTCTGCAGAGGCTTAGATACAAGATAATCACAGAGGTAAAAAATATATAAATATAACTGTGTTGGTTATGCAAAACTAAGGAATGGGTAAACAAGGGATTATCTATCTTTTAAAACAATAACAATTCTGGTGTAGACTGTCCCTTTAAATTCAAGGTAAGGCTATTCTGTGATGCCCCAAAAGTATAAAAACAAAAAGTTTTTTTCTGTGCACAAAAACACGTACGAGAACCCAGCATTTCACTTACATACTGCAAAAACTAAATTTATGCTTAGCTGATAAATTCTTTCCTGGCATGGAGAGTCCACAAATCCATTCTAAATTACTAGTGGGAATTCAACTCCTGGCCACCAGGAGGCAAAGAACACCCGGCAGAGCTGTTAAAGTATCACTCCCACTTCCCATAAACTCCCAATGTCATTCAGCCGAAGGAATAGGAAAAAAGAGATGACACAAGGGTATAGAGTTGCCTGAGGTTTGAAAATAGACAAAAGCCACCTTAAAATTAAATTAAGGGCGGGTCGTGGAATCTCCATGCCAGGAAAGAAAATAATCAGGTAAGCATAAATTTTGTTTTCTTTCCACTGGCATGGAGAGTCTACAAATCCATTCTAATTACTAGTGGGAACAAATACCAAAGCTAGAGGTAACAAGGCTTAAAATTTGGATTGCCCCATAATTTTTTTTGCATACCTGCAGACTATACATTACTGTAGAGAATTGCAGATAAGATATGGTCAGGATTGGCCAATTGGACCTTTGGCAGGAAGAATTAAGAATTATTTCAAAGAAGCATACATACTATTTTATTTTTTTATGATTTAGTGAATAACAATGAGAATATTTTAAAATTTACATGGCAATTTTTTTTCCAGAGCTTAGCAGGCAAGATATTAAAGAGTATCAATATAATTATTAACCTACGACCTCCCACAGCATTGCAGGAAGCACACAAAGTTGATTAACATAGCTTATATTATAACAGAGAAATGGACAAAGTGGTATAAAAATGTTATTGCTCAAGATGTAGAGCGGAGGGCACTGATATTTTTCACAGTTTCTGGACATGCCCAAAAATTCTTCAATTTTGGTATGAAGTGAATTTTTGGCTAAATAAAACACTAAAAATTAAAAACAGAATTTATGTTTACCTGATAAATTTCTTTCTCCAACGGTGTGTCCGGTCCACGGCGTCATCCTTACTTGTGGGATATTCTCTTCCCCAACAGGAAATGGCAAAGAGCCCAGCAAAGCTGGTCACATGATCCCTCCTAGGCTCCGCCTACCCCAGTCATTCGACCGACGTTAAGGAGGAATATTTGCATAGGAGAAACCATATGGTACCGTGGTGACTGTAGTTAAAGAAAATAAATTATCAGACCTGATTAAAAAACCAGGGCGGGCCGTGGACCGGACACACCGTTGGAGAAAGAAATTTATCAGGTAAACATAAATTCTGTTTTCTCCAACATAGGTGTGTCCGGTCCACGGCGTCATCCTTACTTGTGGGAACCAATACCAAAGCTTTAGGACACGGATGAAGGGAGGGAGCAAATCAGGTCACCTAAATGGAAGGCACCACGGCTTGCAAAACCTTTCTCCCAAAAATAGCCTCAGAAGAAGCAAAAGTATCAAACTTGTAAAATTTGGTAAAAGTGTGCAGTGAAGACCAAGTCGCTGCCCTACATATCTGATCAACAGAAGCCTCGTTCTTGAAGGCCCATGTGGAAGCCACAGCCCTAGTGGAATGAGCTGTGATTCTTTCGGGAGGCTGCCGTCCGGCAGTCTCGTAAGCCAATCTGATGATGCTTTTAATCCAAAAAGAGAGAGAGGTAGAAGTTGCTTTTTGACCTCTCCTTTTACCTGAATAAACAACAAACAAGGAAGATGTTTGTCTAAAATCCTTTGTAGCATCTAAATAGAATTTTAGAGCGCGAACAACATCCAAATTGTGCAACAAACGTTCCTTCTTTGAAACTGGTTTTGGACACAGAGAAGGTACGATAATCTCCTGGTTAATGTTTTTGTTAGAAACAACTTTTGGAAGAAAACCAGGTTTAGTACGTAAAACCACCTTATCTGCATGGAACACCAGATAAGGAGGAGAACACTGCAGAGCAGATAATTCTGAGACTCTTCTAGCAGAAGAAATCGCAACTAAAAACAAAACTTTCCAAGATAATAACTTAATATCAACGGAATGTAAGGGTTCAAACGGAACCCCCTGAAGAACTGAAAGAACTAAATTGAGACTCCAAGGAGGAGTCAAAGGTTTGTAAACAGGCTTGATTCTAACCAGAGCCTGAACAAAGGCTTGAACATCTGGCACAGCTGCCAGCTTTTTGTGAAGTAATACCGACAAGGCAGAAATCTGTCCCTTCAGGGAACTTGCAGATAATCCTTTTTCCAATCCTTCTTGAAGGAAGGATAGAATCCTAGGAATCTTAACCTTGTCCCAAGGGAATCCTTTAGATTCACACCAACAGATATATTTTTTCCAAATTTTGTGGTAAATCTTTCTAGTCACAGGCTTTCTGGCCTGAACAAGAGTATCGATCACAGAATCTGAGAATCCTCGCTTCGATAAAATCAAGCGTTCAATCTCCAAGCAGTCAGCTGGAGTGAAACCAGATTCGGATGTTCGAACGGACCCTGAACAAGAAGGTCTCGTCTCAAAGGTAGCTTCCAAGGTGGAGCCGATGACATATTCACCAGATCTGCATACCAAGTCCTGCGTGGCCACGCAGGAGCTATCAAGATCACCGACGCCCTCTCCTGCTTGATCCTGGCTATCAGCCTGGGGATGAGAGGAAATGGCGGGAACACATAAGCTAGTTTGAAGGTCCAAGGTGCTACTAGTGCATCCACTAGAGCCGCCTTGGGATCCCTGGATCTGGCCCCGTAGCAAGGAACTTTGAAGTTCTGACGAGAGGCCATCAGATCCATGTCTGGAATGCCCCACAGGTGAGTGACTTGGGCAAAGATTTCCGGATGGAGTTCCCACTCCCCCGGATGCAATGTCTGACGACTCAGAAAATCCGCTTCCCCATTTTCCA
The DNA here is from genome assembly GCF_027579735.1 of Bombina bombina. NCBI lineage: Eukaryota > Metazoa > Chordata > Amphibia > Anura > Bombinatoridae > Bombina > Bombina bombina. Next base: position 143,468,803 of record NC_069499.1, on the reverse strand, counting down.
CTCCTGGGATGTGGATAGCAGACAGGTGGCAGGAGTGAGACTCCGCCCAAAGAATAATTAGGGACGAAAATTAGGTTAATTGTTGCATAGTAAGGAGTATTGGCGCGCTAGATGTACTAGGGGCCTCCTGAGTGGGCAAGACTCGTGTAGACGAAGGAGGGAATGATGCAGTACCATGCTTACTCCCCTCACTTGAGGAATCATCTTGGGCATCATTGTCATTATCACATAAATCACATTTATTTAAATGAATAGGAATTCTGGCTTCCCCACATTCAGAACACAGTCTATCTGGTAGTTCAGACATGTTAAACAGGCATAAACTTGATCAGAAAGTACAAAAAACGTTTTAAAATAAAACCGTTACTGTCACTTTAAATTTTAAACTGAACACACTATTACTGCAATTGCGAAAAAACATGAAGGAATTGTTCAAAATTCACCAAATTTTCACCACAGCGTCTTAAAGCCTTGAAAATATTGCACACCAATTTTGGAAGCTTTAACCCTTAAAATAACGGAACCGGAGCCGTTTTAAGCTTTAAACCCCTTTACAGTCCCTGGTATCTGCTTTGCTGAGACCCAACCAAACCCAAAGGGGAATACGATACCAAATGACTCCTTCAGAAGTCTTTTATAAGTATCAGAGCTCCTCTCACATGCGACTGCATGCCATGCCTCTCAAAAACAAGTGCGCAACACCGGCGCGAAAATGAGACTCTGCCTATGCTTTGGGAAAGCCCCTAAAGAATAAGGTGTCTAAAACAGTGCCTGCCGATATTATTAAATCAAAATACCCAGAATAAATGATTCCTCAAGGCTAAATAAGTGTTAATATCAATCGATTTAGCCCAAAAAAAGTCTACAGTTTAAATAAGCCCTTGTGAAGCCCTTATTTACAATCGAAATAAACATGGCTTACCGGATCCCATAGGGAAAATGACAGCTTCCAGCATTACATCGTCTTGTTAGAATGTGTCATACCTCAAGCAGCAAGGGACTGCAAACTGTTCCCCCAACTGAAGTTAATTGCTCTCAACAGTCCTGTGTGGAACAGCCATGGATTTTAGTTACGGTTGCTAAAATCATTTTCCTCATACAAACAGAATTCTTCATCTCTTTTCTGTTTCTGAGTAAATAGTACGTACCAGCACTATTTGAAAATAACAAACTCTTGATTGAATAATGAAAAACTACAGTTAAACACTAAAAAACTCTAAGCCATCTCCGTGGAGATGTTGCCTGTACAACGGCAAAGAGAATGACTGGGGTAGGCGGAGCCTAGGAGGGATCATGTGACCAGCTTTGCTGGGCTCTTTGCCATTTCCTGTTGGGGAAGAGAATATCCCACAAGTAAGGATGACGCCGTGGACCGGACACACCTATGTTGGAGAAATATACGATTGTTTTACTTAACTTTCTTTTTCAAGTCAAATATACAGAACATCAGGATTATAAATTATTAAATACAATCATATTGCTTGCACGAAAGTTTATATTAAGGAGATGGAAAGCTTCATATGCACCCAATTTCTCTGCTTTGAAGGGAATTTTAATCACACAGCTTATTATGGAGCAAAATGTTATGCAGAATCCCGCTGAGGCGTTATTTTAATAAATGGACAGGGGTAATTAAGTCCCTTCCTAAAGACATGCAAACCCAATTAGTTAAGCCGTTTGACAACTCAAATTTTTTGTTAGAAAATATTCATGCAGGCTATTTTCCCAATTGGTGGATAAGATAGATTTGTCTGGTTTCTAGTAGCTGGGTGAAAGTCGAGGGTGGTGGAGACCTGGGGGGTGGGAGTGAGAGGGGGAAGTTTTTTTTTCTTCCTTCCCCGTGTGGTGGGAATGGTTTGTAGTGGACAGCGCCAAAAAATAAAGAACTGGCTCAACTTCTAGAAAACAACCGCCCAATACGGTCGTTATAAGTTATAACAAGAGATAGAAAGAGTTTAGAAGGAGCGCCAAAAAGGGAGGCTATAGTACTTATGATGTTGTTTAAATGTGATAATGCGTAGTTAATGGATTAGCCACTAGTTCGTTAAGAAATGAATGAATCACTCAGAAGTATACGTTTTTTTAAAAATATATTTGATACAATAAACTAGGGATGCACCGAAATTTCGGCCACCAAAATTTTCGGCCGAAAATGGGCCTATCCCATTTCGGCCAAAAGAGGGGAAAACCGGCCGAAAATTGCATCTTCTATGTAAAATTAAATTAACCCCTATGCCCCACGAAATCATCCCCTGGCAGACAGATATTTATCCCCCAAAGTGTCATTCCCCATGCCTCACCGACCGCTATAAGCAGTTGCAAGCTGATCCTAAATTTAGCCCCGTGTGGCTGTTTTATTTCCAGGCCATATTCAAATGAACTACATGCCCCAGAATGCCTCGCGGTTAAAGGGGGTGCGGCACTGTGGGCTGGGCTGTTCACTCACTGACTGTCTTGAAGCAGAGCGGCGTGAGAGAAGGAACTTGCCGTGTCAGGTGACTTTTATGATACTTGCCTGTAGAGCCATATAGTTACTTGTGGATCCTCTGGTCAGTGAATGTGTGAAAGGCTAATACGTATATTTACCCGTATCTGGCTCCCTGTCTAACTGTGATTTTATTTGAAAAAGCAGCTCATTGAGTCCTGCAGGATGAGCTGCTTTTTCAAATAAAGTCACGATTAGACAGGGAGCCAGATAAGGGTAAATATATGTATGAGCCTTTCACACGTTCACTGACCAGAGGATCCGTTACAAGTAACTATATGGCTCTGCAGGCAAGTGTCATAAATTTCATCTGACACGGCAAGATTAGGAGACTGTGCAAACAGAGCGGGCTGCAGCGTAGTGTCATTACAAGCAGCTGTCCCCCTCCTCCTGAGAACTGCACAATGAGCTGTTTGCCAGATAAGAGTGAATATAAACATGTAGGAGCCTTTTGCACACTGACAGGACTGTAATTGGGCTACAATCCACAAGCAGTACACTTGTAATACCATCTCCTGCATTCCTCTGTGTGCCTCAGTACCATGTCTTAATTCTTAACCCCATGCTGCCTGCTGATTTAGGATTGTGTCAAATGTTCAAAAAAAAAAAAAAAAAAAAAATATTATATATATATATATATATATATATATATATATATATATATATATATATATATATATATATATATATATATATATATATATATATATATAAAATAAAAATTCTTATATTAATAATAAAATTATAGAAAAAATAATTTGGTGAAAAAAAGTCATTTTCGGCCAAGGGCATCCTGCATTTTCGGTTTCGGTCTAGAATTTTCATTTCGGTGCATCCCTACAATAAACGATGAGTTCGGATAGAAATAATAAATATATATATATTTTTTTTTTACTTATTTTTTTTTTTTATCGGGTTATCAAACACAAATTAGATACATAAATTAGGAAAACATCTGCGCATGTCTCTATGAGCGCAAAATACAATTTAAAAAGCCTAAAGCGCAATTTCAAATTATCTCGTGATATCTGTTAGACTAGTACATCCACTCGGAGGGCATCTAATAGAGCGATAGTAACATACAGTGGATTTTGGAAAGTCAATAAATATAGTGATACACTTGTTAAGTGTGAATAGCAGAAATACAATGTATCAGTGCGAGAACAATAATAGTAGATTAAAGAGACGCTTATCGTGTGTGGATAGCAAGAAAAAAGAACGTTATTAGTGAACGTTGCTGAAAAACACACTTCTAATGTGCAGATTACTTCTAATGTGCAAAATATAAAGTGAAATGAGCTAATTGGCGTAGCGAATAGGAGTAAAGCATGAAAACTATTGAGTAACTTGCTTAGAGTAGATGCTTATTTTGACTATATAAGTAAAAAGCGTTACAATAGTGTAACTGTGTGAAGAGAGAAGAGTTTATTTCCAATATTATTGGAAATAATGGATATTTTGAGATATATATATATATATACATACAGTATATATATAAAATATGTATTTGGTAGGTAACTAAGAAGACAGTATAGTGTGCGAAAGATCAGTGTGTTAACATGTATAGTAAATAATTTCTTGTTAAAAAAAATAAAATATAGAAGAGACTGCGCTCTTCAAGTGAATATACAAAATATGACAATATATGAATGGATTGACCAATCCGATACATATGATAACAAAAAGCAACTGTAGAATATGTTATACAATGAGACACTAAAACCACAATAAAAAAAAAAAAATTGACTATAAACACATAGATGGAGACTGCCTTATTGGGGTAAAATTTGTGATAGCAATATAAAACCCCAAATTTAAGGCTTTTTCGAAAATAGAAGTTCTGAATAAAGTCCTATATAGAATCCTGTGTACCCAAAGAGTTGCTGATTTTAAAAGACAGTCAAAACTGAAATTGATCCATACATCAAATATCAAAACGGCCGATATCCAACTTCAACAGGCAAATTTTAGTAGAATATTTAGCCAAGGGTGTATAAAGGCAAAATGTCTCTTGTTAACCTGTTTGGAAACAAGAGAAAGAAAAAAACGACTGGCAAAGCGAACAATATTCCAAACAAAAAATAGGAGTTATGCTTACCTATCTATAGCAAATATTCGGGCTGGTCTGTCAGGGTTCGTCAACGCATTTCAACATCTAAACAAGGTCTTTATCAAGACTAATACCAGCTCCTTTGCTATGCTAGAATTTTATAGTTTATAGTTTTCCACAGCCTATAGCTTGTAAGGGGTGTGGCTTAGAATTGCGCCATTTTTTATTGTTTGGCGGCCATATTGGATAAGGGCGCCAGTATGGGCAAAGTTTGATTGTTTAACTGATTTAGACATACATTAGTATTATTATCTATGACTTACAAGATTTGCTATTAGTTTGTTGTTTATGTATTATATTTAGATAGCGATTTTAGACTGCAGCCCGAAATGGTACATTGCTACGATAGGTAAGTTACAGGTGTTGAATATATTGCCCATAAAGACAGGTTATAAAAGTCGCATATCACAGTTAGTATGCAAGAGGAGGGAATGGTCTTTAAGAATATTCTTAATATATATCTCCTAACTCATTGCATATTCATGAACGAAAAAACAGTCTTTTAGGGTGTTTTTAGGTATTGATCGTAAAAGGGCCAATATATATATTATATTGACCAGACTAAAACAGATTAAAAGCATATAGAGACATATTACGGATGTTGATTATATTCCTTAAAAAATGGTTTACATGTGTCACATCGCAATAGGTATTGAAGACGTATTGGATTATAAATGTGTAATATATTTTATGAAAAATGTTTTACAAGTGTCATATATTGCAATAGATGTGCATAAAGGAGGGGATGATCTTTAGGGGTATTTTTAGTATATATCCCCTATTATAGTTTTTGTGCATAAAAAAAGAAAAGAAAAAGAAAAAAAACAAAAAAGGATTAAAAAAAAATGTGTTCCTGTGTTGGACATAGAAGGACCAATATATATTATGTTACCCAACTTAGATAATAACAGATAGAGTTAAATCCTAACTACAGCCTATATTATGCTAGTTGTATTAGATATTAACAGACAACCTAAAGGGTATATATATTGTTGAATGTACTTATACTACTTGTCATAGTGTTACTGGAGAAGTTTTGTTTTTGATAACCCGATAATATTAATAAAAAAAATATATATATATATATATATATATATATATACACACACATTATTTCTATCCAAACTCAGATTCATTCATTTCTTAACGAACTAATCCATTAACTACTCATCACATTTAAACAACATCATAAGTACTATAATTTCCCCGTATGGTGATTGTGAATTGATTTGTATTAGACTTGCTACAATATTATCTGGGAAGATACATTTGTAAACTTTGTTTAGATTTGACTTAAAATTTAGTTTGGAAAATACATATGAGGAGTCTAAATGTAATTGATGTATAAAAGATGTAAAATGAAATTAAACATTATGGAAGAAAATATATTATGTTGATTGTTTCTCAAACATGTAATGACATGATTGTTATTATGCACGTGATGTATATATATGAAACTTGAATAAAAATTATAAAGAGAATACTTCCGGATGGAAGGCCCACTCCCTTGAATGAAAAGTCTGCCTGCTCAGATAATCCGCTTCCCAGTTGTCCACCCCTGGGATGTGGATAGAAGATAAGTGAATGTGACGGATACCCCGGCTACCCCGACTGGGTAGCTCCGCCAAACGGGTCCTGCTTCCTCCCTGCCGACTGCAGCTATGTAGCTGGCAAGTGACCACAGCCTGTAGCCACCCCTGATGCCCGACAGCACCAGTACTCCGGGTCCCACCCTGTGGCAGACTCCAGCTACCCAGACTAGATAGCTCTGCCAGAGTGTCCTTCCTCTGCCTGGAACAGGCTGCTATGTATCCCAGGAAAGTGATTTTAGCTGGAGCCCACCCAAATAACTAGACAGACTAGCCTTCAGGTGAAACAAGAACTGATTTTATTGTACAGCATACACTCCTTTTATACACACAGCTCATCTTGATAAGACAAAGGACAATCCCACTATTTTCCCGCCCCTCCAGACAGCCCGGCACCTCCATAGGAGCCACAGTCTCACAATCCCAAAACCTAGGGGTGGCAGTTTCGGGGTGATCCCGGTGGAGCTCTCGGTCCCCAGATGCCACAGTCCAAAAATCAGCATGATTCGTTACTGGGGGCCGGAGTTACAGTCCATTGAAGTTATGGGGTTAGGGGTGTCCAAAAACCCCAAGTTCCCAAAGGAGCTCCCCTCTGATAATTGCCACAGCTCTTGTCCTCCCTAGGCGCTACCAATCCCCAAAAGAGCAGAGCTCTGGGGTAAAGGGCTGCTGGAGCGACCAGGGGTAAAGTTAGCGGGTGTCCTGCTGTCCTGTGGCCGACCGGGAGTTCCAGGAGCCCGGCCAACCTGAGAGGAGTTAGGCGGGTGTCCGTTGTGAGGCGGCCGACCGGGAGTTCCAGAAGCCCGGCTTCTCCCTGGTTGTTGATATACGCCACCGAAGGAATGTCGTCCGATTGGAATCTGATAAGCCTGGACCAAACTCAATTGAAACCAAGCTATCAGAGCATTGTAGATGTCTCTCAACTCTAGGATATTTATAGGGAGGACAGACTCCTCCTGAGACCAATGTCCCTGAGCTCTTAAGTAGCCCCAAACCGCTCCCCAACCCGAAAGGCCGGCATTCGTGGTCACAATTTTCCAAGATGGTCTCAGGAAGCATGTGCCCTGGGACAGATGGTCCTGGGAGATCCACCAGGACAGAGAGAGTCTCTCGTTTGGTCGTCTAGAACTATCCTCTAGGGCACTGGTTTTCAAAACTTTCCCTCAGGCATCCCCAACAGTCCAGGTTTTCTGTTTACTAATTAGCCGATTGTTTCACCTGTGCTCTAGTTAAGATATCCACAAAATGTGGCCTGTTAGGGAGGCCTGAGTACAGGTTTGAAAACCAGTGCTCTAGAGTCAGCAACAGGAAACATCTTTTTCAAAACAGGAGATGGAAAAAAAAAAGGAACCCCCGGCTTCCCTCATTCCTGAGAAATGTCAGATGTGATCTGGAATAGGAAATACTTCCACAGATTTAGGTTTGACATCAAATACTCTTAAGTTTATTAGCCCTTTTAGGAGTCTCTGAGACTGTAGAGTACTCCAAAGTAGGTAGAACCTCTTTCAAGAGTAAACGGAGGTGTTCAAGCTTAAATCTAAAATTAACCTCTTCTGAGTCCGCTGTACCAGCAGCAGACTCAGAAATCTCGACCTCAGAAGCCAAAGAGGAGTGATCCTCCTCAGATAACTGAGATAGACTGACTAAGGCAGTCTGGGCGGAATCAGAACTACTAGTTTTAGAGAGGTCCTTGGATTTTCTTTTTCTCTTACCAGCAATAGGTAAGGCAAAATCACCTGGTAAATATACTCCCCTAGGTACAGGTTGAGAGGAACCGCAGGGCACTGCTTGTGAAACTGCTAAAGTTTGGGATGTTTGAGGAGAAAGTTGAGGCATGGCACGGACAACATTATCCTGAGAAACAAGTGGCTCTGAGAAGGTATCTTTATTTTTGTACATTAATATATTATTTACAAATGTGGAACAAAACTGCACCGGAGGAATAATCTGAGCCTCCAAGCAATACAAACATTTCTCAAAAAGATAAAGCTAAATTTGCATCAGTGTCCATAATGCAAATAAAGGGTTCCAAGAGTAATAAAATTTGAAAAAGTTGGTTTCAAAAAAACAAAACTGTATAGAGATATAATACCAAACATATGAGTGTGTTAGACCACTGCACCAAAGTGCTGAATAAAATATCTAAACAAACTCCCTTAGGATAAAACAAAATGAGTAAAGCAGAAGCAAACCTCAAAAAAATGGCACTGCACTAACATCAGCCTAGCTGAGACTTACCACTCCGGTGACCAGGAAGTCCCAAGTAGTAACAAGGCTAAAAAGCACTGCAAAATTAGGCAATAATGGACCAAGGAAAACGATCTATGATCATCAAACACCCCCATCAGTCGTAGGGAAGCTGCTGAGAAGCTCCGCTAACAAAGCCGGCTGTGCAGTGAAAGCCGTAGAAAGGAAGAGCAGAGAGAAATCACGTGATCGCAAGAGAGAAAAACATACTGCGCCACAATAGAAAGCGCGCAAGTTCCGCTGCGCTGCCGACATAAAAAATATCCTTATGAGCCAGAACAGAGTTACTCAATATTAAGGCACACAAACATTATACTATGAGGGCAAATAAAGTACACTATGAGCCCAAGCCTAGTATCCATCTCACAAGCCAGCCTCAACCAAAAGGGATATATTAGTTAACCCCTTTAGTTCCAGATCAATCACAGTGCCTGACAGTGCTGTCCTCCGTTACATCCCCTAATAAAAGGGATTATTAAGTCCCAATCCTTGTCCACTGAATGATTAACCCCAAAAGTACTGAGTCCTTCAAACCTAGAAGGCAAGAGCACTTACCTGTGGACCCAGCTGCAGGGCAGGAACAGCTCCTCAGGTATGACAGACTTAGCCAACCTCTGACAGGGACCTGTAGGAAAAGAAAAGCAGAGTTACCAAACCTTGTTTTCTATAGAGTAGCATAAATGTTGGAAAGGAAGCAAGGACTACCTCGCCATCTTCCAACTGCTAAAAGTCACCATTACTCTTACTAAAGAGGATTACATGGACACAGCATATCACAAATCCTTGCTTGCAGGGAAAAGTACCCATTAAAGGATTAATATCTTCAGACATCCTCCTGATGTACAAGGCAAAGAATGGCTGAGGGTTTATGGGAAGTGGGAGTGAAACTTAAACAGCTCTGCTGGGGTGTTCTTTGCCTCCCCCTGGGGGCCAAGAGTTGAATTCCCACTAGTAAATAGAATGATTTGTGGACTCTCCATGCTATTGGGAAGAAATCAGAATTACCAGAGACAGGGATTCATATGCCCACCAGGCAATTTCTATAGCTCATAACAATAAATTATTACCAGGTGAGCAGGATCTAATTAAGATTAAAAGGGAAAGTCAACACCAAAATAGTTATTGTTTAAAAAGATAGACAATGATTTCACTACCCATTCCCCAGCTTTGCAAAACCAACATTGATATTAATATACTTTATAACTTTTAAACTTCTAAATGTATGCCTGTTTCTAAGCCACTAAAGACAGCCTCTTATCGCTTGCTTTTTTTATTTGCTTTTCGCAACAGGAGACTGCTAGTTCATGTGGGCAACATACATAACATTGTGCTTACGGCCGTGGAGTTATTTAGGAGCACAACACAGCACTAATTGGCTAAAATGCAAGTCAATAGATAATAAAGTCATTTGATCAGGGGGCTGTCAGAAGATGCTTAGATACAAGGTAATCACAGAGGTAAAAAAAAAATAATGTATTAATATAACTTAGTTATGCAAAATTGGAGAATGGGTAATAAAGGGATTTATGTATCTGGTGAAGCACCCCAGTGGAATAATGGGGAACACAAAACATATCCATTGTAACGGGACACGTGCAATGGGCTTTAGGACCGTAGATAAAAATGTTATACATGACAAATTAAAGAACTAGGGTGAACAGTGAGTCAAAGTGTTGTATTCTCTACCCAATTTATATTTGTAATAACCATAAAGATATTATTCATGTACAGATATGATTATTGTTATTGTATGCTCCCATGCTTTATGAGGTAATATGCAGAATGTAACTTATACTGTTTATTTTCTAATAAAGAAAACCTTTTAAAAAAAAAATAAAAAATTCTGGTGAAGACTGTCACTTTAAGTTACCAAGTGGTGTACATACCTATTACTCTATAGAGTGTTTATATTTTTTTGTTTTTCCTATCCACAATTCTATCTAGATCACTTACCTACTGGCAGGAATACATTTTAAAATTGCCTCTTAAATACAAAGGAAACAAATTACTGCTGTCCCTTTAAGATGAACCAGAAAGTTAATGGTCAGTTGTACTTATACTTGCATACACTAACTTACGGCAGAAACTTCTTCCTCTCTGAATTGTAGACATAGCGTGGTACATCAAATGCTCCAATGATATTGAAAATATGTTCTCTATTGAAAGCAAAAAAAGGCAATATTAAAATCTGTCTGATATAGTTTTGTTATATATGTTAAGGTATCTGATAAATTGTCTAATTTATGTTTGTAGTGATGGTAAATAGTCATTTTTAAAAAAAGACATTGTACAACAACTTTTTATTTGCATAAATGTTTTGTAGATCCAGTTATAGCGCCCATCTGGGAGTGTTTTTGTAACAATGTTTAGTTTTTTTTTGTTTTTTTTTAAAGCTTTGTGACGATTTTCAGATGTATACGCTCATTTACAGACTACTGTTGGCTTTGGCTTGTCTAATCTGTCTTTTCATATGCAGGGAAGGGGGGGTGGAGTGTCTGCTCCCAGCCCCTTTAACTGGGTGTCCCAGCCTTACCACATCAACATTGCTAAACTTGAAGCTTCTAAGTAAGTTTTTAAAAAGGTTTTGTACTAGATTTTTAGATCAGTATCTGTGCATTCTCTTTTTTATAGTAGTGTCTATTACATACAGTTATATGAAAATTGGTGTATACTGTCCCTTTAACCGAGGACATCTTCCTCACTCTCAGGTGTCTTTTTGCCTGTTTTTTCAATACCCATACTAAAAATATGAATGGCAAACATTTTCTCTGTAGAAAGGCTATGCAAGTTAGAAACAAAGAAACAATAGCACAGATTTATCTCCCATTTATCCCCCCCCCATAATTATCATTTCAATACCTAACAAATACTTGCAGGGTCAGCCCTGTGTGATGGTTTTAATTAAAAAAAAAAAAAAAAAAAGTTTTAAATACAAAAACAAACATAAAGGAACAATTTCCCAAATATTTAAAACTCTGCAGTAGGTTTAACAGTTTATGAAAGTGCGAGCGGACATGATACGATGTAGTGTATCATGTCTGCCGCACATCGATAAATGCCGCTTTTGGCATTTATCATTGCACAATAAGTTCTTGTGAACTGCTTGTGCAATGCCGCCCCCTGCAGATTTGCGGCAGGGGGTGTCAATCAGCCCGATCGGGCAGGTTGATGTCCGCAGTCTCAGAGCAGGCAGACAAGTTATGGAGCAGTGGTCATTAGTCCGCTGCTTCATAACTGCTGTTTCCGGCGAGCCTGAAGGGTCATTCGGAGCTTGATCATTCGGCCCCTATGGGTAAAAAAATATTATAGCAATGTCCCTTTAAATGATCTTCAATTCAGTACTATGCTTAACATACTTAATTGCCGTTTCAAATGCAGTTCTTGCATAGAAAAATAAGCAAAACCTGTTAATATTTGTTTCAGAGACGACTCCACTGCTGTTTTGAAAAAAGGGGGTTATCAACGGCACTACTATACAAATGTGTATTGATACTCTATATTTCATTGAACCCCTTATCAATATTTAGTATATGTGGGCGCTATTCCCATTCAGATCTATATTACATAGAGTAGGTGCTATGTAGTATTCAGCATATGAAAAAAACACACAGTAGAGAGGAGCTCTGACTGAAAAGACTACAGGTTCAGCACTCAAAGGGTTAATATAGAGTAAATTTATCAGTAGTGTAAAGACTATTGTGTGAGGCACATCAGAGTGTCTGATTAGTTAAGTGAGCATGCGTGTTCTACGTTAAAACAACTTTTATTCTTATCAAAACTAAATATAAAATGCTGGATAGTTACTTTAAAAACACACTCAGATGCTGAGAACTAGTGAAATAACCTGATCACAGTGGGTTAAATATAATTGTGTAGAAAATATATTTGCAAATAGTCTGCTTTAGCTTTATTGTATCAAATCACTTCATATTGGTACAGTCTCATAACAAAAAAGCTTTAATCAGATAGTTGGTCATGGATAAAAAGATACTTAATTTTTATTATTATCTGTATTTATAAACCATCTATGCATCTTATAGTTGTACACAAGAGTCGCTAAATAATGTGGATTTGCTAATATATTAGTGAAGCTCTAATATTCTGGTTCAACACTTTAATCACTTTGAGGGTGTTAAGCCCTGTGTATTTAAAATAAAGTATTAAATATACAATACACTGTGTTTGAGAACAATAGTCATGTAGTGTTAACACATTGGGAAATTCACCCCTGGTTTTGAGGCTTTAAATACCAGTCTGGTATATCGAATTTACTCGTTTTCAATAGGAAGTATATGTGGACTAACACAGTAAAAAAACATTCACTCGAGTTGGTTGAATCTAATATAAGAAATGGGTTCCCATTGTTACCATGGTAACGGTTAGTAATGGTAGTTAACGATACTCCGTGTGGGGTTTATGCTACTATTAAAACACTGTTAGGACAAGACATCACTCGGTCTGTTATATTGTATATGATGTAATCAGCCCACAATCTCTGTTTAACTTATGTGCTTGTATATAGACTGGCTCGGCGTTGCGATATAGATATATAAAATGCAGGCTATTCCAGTTAAGCAAGAGACCGTAGGTTATGTCTGATATATAATATTAATAACACCACAAGCTTGTCTAAAACTAGTGTTTGTTACGTCAGATATACAATATATATTGGAGCATAGCCCACTGGCTCTATTGAGAACCGAACACAGCTGATTAAATCTCTCACACACACTGTGAGTGTGTTGACACGCTGTGCATATGGATAGTATATAGCCGACAAATTATTAGCCCCTATCCGTTTCTCTATAGAATGATTCAAATGTGGTTACCCAATTCTGAACAAATAGCTGTTTAGAGTGATTGCTAGTTTTACAGAGATATCGATTACAAGTGAGCCCCACTAATGAATATTTAGCTCAGGTAATCCATTGCGCTCTTGGTATAGAAGCAACTATGTGCCCACAATTACAAGTTATTAGATAAAAAAAATATAATCAGATCATATATTACAGCATTCAGAGGCTATTCTAAAAATACAGGAGCTCCAGGACATATGCACAGCGTGTGAACACACTCACAGTGTGTGAGAAAGATTTAATCAGCTGTGTTCGGTTCTCAATAGAACCAGTGGGCAATGCTCCAATATATATTGTATATCTGACGTGACAAACACTAGTTTTAGACAAGCTTGTGGTGTTATTAATATTATATATCAGACATAACCTACGGTCTCTTGCTTAACTGGAATAGCCTGCATTTTATATATCTATATCGCAACGCCGAGCCAGTCTATATACAAGCACATAAGTTAAACAGAGATTGTGGGCTGATTACATCATATACAATATAACAGACCGAGTGATGTCTTGTCTTAACAGTGTTTTAATAGTAGCATAAACCCCACACGGAGTATCGTTAACTACTATTACTAACCGTTACCATGGTAACAATGGGAACCCATTTCTTATATTAGATTCAACCAACTCGAGTGAATGTTTTTTTACTGTGTTAGTCCACATATACTTCCTATTGAAAACGAGTAAATTCGATATACCAGACTGGTATTTAAAGCCTCAAAACCAGGGGTGAATTTCCCAATGTGTTAACACTACATGACTATTGTTCTCAAACAGTGTATCGTATATTTAATACTTTATTTTAAATACACAGGGCTTAACACCCTCAAAGTGATTAAAGTGTTGAACCAGAATATTAGAGCTTCACTAATATATTAGCAAATCCACATTATTTAGCGACTCTTGTGTACAACTATAAGATGCATAGATGGTTTATAATTAATACAGATAATAATAATAAAAATTAAGTATCTTTTTATCCATGACCAACTATCTGATTAAAGCTTTTTTTGTTATGAGACTGTACCAATATGAAGTGATTTGATACAATAAAGCTAAAGCAGACTATTTGCAAATATATTTTCTACACAATTATATTTAACCCACTGTGATCAGGTTATTTCACTAGTTCTCAGCATCTGAGTGTGTTTTTAAAGTAACTATCCAGCATTTTATATTTAGTTTTGATAAGAATAAAAGTTATGTTTTAACGTAGAACACGCATGCTCACTTAACTAATCAGACACTCTGATTTGCCTCACACAATAGTCTTTACACTACTGATAAATTTACTCTATATTAACCCTTTGAGTGCTGAACCTGTAGTCTTTTCAGTCAGAGCTCCTCTCTACTGTGTGTTTTTTCCTCCACTGCTGTGTTGTTTGATAGAAAGAAGCCTTCATAAGCATAACATTAAAACATAGTTTAATTCACCAGTGAATAGTGCTCTCTCTGGTCATTGTCCAATAATGTAATTTGCCATGATCTATGAAATTATTTTTCTAAAAAGTTATTGCAGCAAAGGTTAATACATTTTCTCCAATTAACAAATAAAAAGCTACGTTTTATTTATTTTTTTCTTACATTGTTTCATCACATGATCTGCTGCATTCCTGTACTGCCGCTTCTACAACAGACTGCTCAATCATATTAGAAGACACTATAAAAAAAAAAGTCATACATAATATAAACATTTGTTAAATTTTCAAGTCACTTTTAGATAAATAACATGAGCATATGGATAATATAAAAGCCTTTTTTGTATAGAAAACATCTTCAAAACCAATAAATATGTCTAGTAAGAAATGGAGCAATTGGTTTCCTCTAAGTTGCTAATAGATCCTTTAATATTTAAAGGGACACTGAACCCAAATTTTTTCTATCGTGATTCAGAAAGAGCATGCTATTTTAAGCCACTTTCTAATTTATTCCTATTATCAAATTCTTTTCATTCTCTTGGTATCTTTATTTGAAATGCAAGAATGTAAGTTTAGATGCCGGCCCATTTTTGGTGAACACACTGTTGTTCTTGCTGATTGGTGGGTAAATTCATCTACCAATAAACAAGTGCTTTCCATGGTTCTGAACCAGAAAAATATTTTCAATATAAAGAAAGCAAGAGAACGAAGAAAAATTGATAATATTTTCAAATAAAGAAAGCAAGAGAACGAAGAAAAATTGATAATAGGAGTAAATTAGAAAGTTGTTCAAAATTGCATGCTCTATCTGAATCACGAAAGAAAAAATTTGGGTTCAGTGTCCCTTTAAGTGTTTAACAAACCTCTTAAATTAAAATGCTCTGGGTTTAAAATTACTTATTTAACCTTTTAACGCCGTTATGCCGCTCTATTCCGTCATAATTACACTGGGCTTTAAAGCCGTTATGATGGAATAGAACGTCATAACAAACGGTTGTCCTGAAGCCTTCTGTGCTTCTAGGACTTGATCGCGGTCTGGAGGGCGTTCCTAGGGTTGTAGGGACGCCCCCAGATGCGATCCAATAATTGAAATCTCGCGATCGTATGCACGATCGCGTAGTTTCAATTTGTCTACATCGGAACAGGTGTTACGATGTAGGCACTTTCACCCTGTCACTAAAGGGTTAACCAGAAATTATGCATAACAATACTTAGAATGTGGAAGAGCACAGTGCCCTCTATGACAGATTGGAAAAAATCATGTCACTCTTATGTTATTATTTTGATACCATTATCAATCAAATAAACATATAGATGAGTACTACTCCATTAGGTTTATATGGGATGAATATGTTGCATATTAATCATTAAATGTTTCCTTTCGATGTCTCCCTGTATGCCCCTTCAGAACTTGAAAATTGAGATTATGTACCATGAACTAGAGGTTTATTTCTTTTGAGTCTACATTATGTTCCCAGTTGTTTCATAGGTTACTGTGTGCTTTATAATTTTATGTAGAATAGATGTGCAGCTATATCAGAACAAGTTGCTAAGTTATTTACTTTCAGTGCTCTGTAAGTATATATATATATATATATATATATATATATATATATATATATATATATATATTTTAGGGTTGCACCGATATTAGTATCGGTACCGATACCAAGTATTTGCATGAGTACTTGTACAAATGCACCGATACTTAAACCGATACCTCCACTTCCTACCCATATGCTATCTTGTGGCGTTTTTTCAAACTGTATGTTCCCATTTCATTTTAAACTGGAGTGGAGACTCAACTAAAAATTGTTTACTACTGTTCTGCCGATACAAATTGCTGTTATTTGTATTATTGTAGGAGAGATCACTGTACCTCGTTCAGACAAATCCCTGAAGTACTGGGCAGTTAATAAACAGATTTCCAGCTCTGGCTAAAATGGGCCAAAAATATCTTTCTGCCCCATGCAGTAGTTTGGAAAGTGAAAGACTGTTCAACTTAGAGTCGAACCTCCATACAAATGTCAGATTGATGTTATATAACAGCCCTACAACCCAATTGCATCACCCCTTTAAATTTAATATTTTATTGTAATATTTTTTATTTATAAACATGTTCAGTGAACTTTGTGACAAATAAAACTGTTTTATTATTTCATAATGTCTTTTGAATTACAGTCCTTTATAATTATAAAGAAGGAATCTTAAATAATTAGTCTGTAGTGTGCTTGGTATAATGTCACATGACATTAAAAAAAAAAAAAAGTATCTGTAATTGGTATCGGCACTTTTACTCGGTCATAAAAAAATGGTATTGGTGCAATATATATATATATATATATATATATATATATATATATATATATATATAAATAAATAAATAAATAAATAATGTTGAAATTTTTTATTTGAATTTGCAGAAAAAAACAAAAGAAAATTTAAAACGACTTTCCAATTTACTTATATTATCAAATTTACTATGTTCTGTTAGTATCATTTGTTGATGAGCAAGTAAGTGAGCTTAAGAGCAATATATTGCAACAGTTTTGCAAGAATACTTTAATACAGCATTTTTATAAAATGTATATAAACTGTGTATATATTCAGACCATGTTGTACAAATAATTAACTTTTCAGTCATGTTGAAGTCTTACTTTTCACTCTTAATTTGACAAGAAAGTCTGAATTGACCTATTACACTTACAAACCATTTCATATTTTGTAAAATTATTTAATGTACTTACATGGCTGCTTTTCAACAGCATCTATTATGTTGTCAATTACATCTTCAAGTTCTACTTCATTAACCGATCTTAGGACTTCGCAAAGGTATTTACCGGCCTCTCTGAAAAACCAAAGCACAACACATCCATATTACTATTAAAACAAACACGTATGAGTACAAGGGTACTGAGAAATACATTTCTCAAAAAAAAAAAGGCAAAGTTCACAATCAAGTTTTATTTCAGATTTGAGAATAGTACATTCTATTTGAGTCAACATGGCAATAACGATTTAAAGGGGCAGTAAAGTCGAAATTAAATTCTCATTATTAGGAAACAGATGCAATTATAAATTACTGTACAATTTACTTTAATTCTAGTATCAAATTTGCTTTATATAAATTTGAAGGAATAAACCTAAGTGGGCACATATGACCAGTTGCTCCGATTACCTATAGCGTTATGCTGATGATACCCAAATCTATCTTTCCTCTCCTGATATCTCTCCCTCTATACTCAACCAGATTTCCAACTGCCTCTCTGCAATTTTCTCTTGGATGTCTTCACACTACCTCCAACTCCAATCTGTCCAAAACTGAGCTGCTTCTTATTACCCCCCCCCCCCTCTTCGAGACATCCAACACCTGACATTTCTCTGATGGTCAGAGACTCTATTCTCAACACCTCACCCCGGTTCTCTGTCTTGGGGGTCACACAACTCAGAACTCGCATTCAACCCACACATACAAGCGCTTACCAAATCCTGCCGTGCACAAGTATGCAATATTTCCAGAATTCGTCCCTTCCTTACTTAAAAAAACTACCAAAATACTAATTAATTCCCTCATTTTGTCAGGTATTGATTATTGCAATCTACTTCTAAATGGCCTTCCAAAACACCGCCTCTCATCCAATCTATTATAAATGCTTCAGCTAGACTCATCCACCTAAGTCGCTGATCTACATCAGCTGCTTCACTCTGCCAGTCTCTACACTGGCTCCTCATAGACCTAAGAATACAATTTAAAGTATTAACCCTAACTTACAAAGCACTCAACAGTCTAACTCTCAACTATATTTCCCATCCCGTCCTCTTCGATCAACCACTGACCTACGTCTCTCTACTCCTGTTATCTCTACATCGCACTCCCGTCTCCAAGACTTCTCACGTGCTGCTCCTGTCCTCTGGAACTCTATACCACGCTCCATAAGACTGTCTCTCAGACGTTCCTTGAAAACCCACCTATTCAGAGAGGCTTACCATCTCTCATCCTAACCAAAATAATTCTTGAACTGCCTGACTCACGGCGGCAACTACAATCCATGTGACAAGCTACTCCAAACCTTATGTCTCTGCACCCCCAACCTGTAGACTGTGAGCTCTCCGGATCAGGGCCCTCTTCCTCCTGTACTAGTTTAGTTTGTTTTGCATTTTATCAAAAATCCTTGTCATTGTATTCCCCTATCATTGTACCCAGCGCTACAAAATGTTGTGGCACTACACAAATAAATAATGTGTGTTCTATTTGCTCCTTTACTTACAGGTGGATTTATTAGGGACAAGCATATGGAAACGTTTGCTGTTCTGCTACTGGTGAGAAAATAAAAATGAATGCCCTTATTTATTGCAATAAGAAATGTGTAGTACAAAATGTCAGAGCATACAAGATTGGATTTACAACATGTGCTAATTTCCCTTTATTTCCATTATAAAAAATGCTTTTCCTTACTGTAATCTGGGGGGGGGGGGCAGATTTAAAATTCTTCAGCTAGGAAATGTTTACTGATAGGGAAGAGCTAATGGGCATCATTTGCTGGCTTTATTTGTGATTGCACAAGCACTCATGTAATGTTTAGCAATCATCAGAGCAGAACTTACCGCTAATGTGCACAAGTACAGTATTAAAAATTGTGATAATATAGTTCAACCAAATAACCAAGCAATTGTTGTTTGCTTTTTACATCTAATTTAAAGCAGACAATAGGTTTACTTATATTATATGAATCATCTTGCAATTTGCACCAAGGTACTGTATATCAGACACCGCTGTCTGGGAAGTGACAAAATCTATAGAATGCGTGAGAGCTCCGGTTATAAAACCAGTTTATGTAATAACTACACGGATTAGACGGCAAGATACATCAGTTGTGTGTAATATTACTCACGCCCTGAGCAGAAGACCGTGCATTTTGAAAACAGAAGTCACTTTGCTCTTCAGCTTGTCAGTTGCCATTGCTAAACCTTCGCGCCAAACCTACGTCAGATACTACGTAAATTCCGTAAACTGCATTTGCTAGTGCTACTTCCGAAACAATAATAATCCGCATGCGTGCAACATTGGTCCAATAGTATTATGCAGCTGGTTCTTTCAACCAATAACAAAGCACTATAGAAAATCTGCCCATGTGTGCTTTGGTCTGTCCATCAAACGTGAATCTTATTTTGCAAGCAAGCCAAATAATGTGCATATTTGTTATTATATATTAACTGTAAAATGATATCCAACAACTATAATATGTTATATAATAACTATAAAATAGACCAGCCGTTCAAAGATATGTATAGTACATTATTGAGACATTAACAATCATTTCTCCCTGAAGTTTACATAAATGTACACCGAATATAAATTATTGGACCCATCAATAAAATAATAAAAATAAATGCATAAACAGAATTGTATTGCAATGTAGAAATTGGACAGTAGGCGCCGCTCTTCCATAAAAAAAAGAAACTGAATCTTCTGAATGCTGAAAGCAGCCTCAGATTTCACCGGGCACAGTGGCGCGTGCCTGTAATCCCAGCTACTTGGGAGGTTGAGACAGGAGGATCTCTTGAGTCCAGGGGTTCTGGGCTACCCTGTGCTATGTCGATCAGGTGTCTGTACTAAGTTCGGTATCGATATGGTGACTCTGAGGGAGCTCGGAGCCACCAGGTTGATCTAAGGAGGGTGAACCGGCCCAGGTCGGAAACGGAGCAGGTCAAAACCCCCGTACCGATCAGTAGTGGGATCGCGCCTGTGAATAGCCAGTGTAGGACAGCCTGGGCAATAAACTGAAACACTGTCTTTTTTTTTTTTCTCCTACAAAATTATTTTAATTTCATTTATCACCTTTAATAATGTATTTGATATTATATATTCTTGCAAGACTTCTGATGCACAACTTCATGCATTAATGCTTTGCTCATGCTACTTTCACACATTTTAGATGACATTTTTGGTATTATTTGCTTGCGTCTTAGTATTTATACTATTTTATTTTCATGATGCTAAGTCAGTGTCAAGTCAGATCCTAATAAAACCACAAAAAGTGCATGCAAATTGCAACATCTGTCTCGTTTTCTTACTATTATAAAAATAGTAACAACATGTGCATCTAGTAACAAAATGTGGAATAAAACCAAGTATTCCAAAAGAATTAAGCAAAATTATTCATTAAAGGGACAGTACACTGTAAAATTGTTTTTATATGAATGTATTTTCAATGACTTGTTATACCAGCTGCAGAGTATAAAAGTTATGAGAAATTGCATTATCAGGTTTATTTGTGTATATGAAGTAGCTGGTTTTGTGCTTTTAAACCACAGCCTATTACAAATGGGTTGAGCTTCAGGTAATATCAGATCTCATTATGTTATCACTTTTATGTACACAGACTTGCTTCCTTATCTTATATTTGTTTAACCCCTTAACGACCGAGGACGTGCAGGGTACGTCCTCAAAAAAAAGGCAGTTAACGCCTGAGGACGTGCCCTGCACGTCCTCGGTGTGGAAAGCAGCTGGAAGCGATCCTGCTCGCTTCCAGCTGCTTTCCGGTTATTGCAGTGATGCCTAGATATGGAGGCATCCTGCAATAACTCTAGATGGCCATCCGATGCAGAGAGAGCCACTCTGTGGCCCTCTCTGCACCGGGCATCGATGGCCGGTATCGTTGGTGGGTGGGAGCTGACTTGGGAGGCGGGTGGGCGGTCATCGATGGGCCGGGTAATGTAGAGGGGGGCGGGATCGGGGGTGGGGGCGATGGGGGCACAGTCAATTGGAAAGTTCATTAAAATTGCATATTCTTTCGGAATCATGAACATTTAATTTTTAACTTTACTGTCCCTTTAAATGATATCTGTTGCGTGTCGTGTAAACTTTCTAGTATTGGAAACTTAATTTGTGTTTCAATTTAAATTTCTCACACACAAGGATAACTAAGAAATTTGGAAAAAATTATGTTTTAATTCCACTAAGTTTAAGGGGACAGTGAACATAAAAAATAATCTTACATAATTATGCACTAAACACCTGGGGGGAAAAAAGATTTGCGAGATTTTAGCCCCCAAAGATATACTTACCTTGCTTTCCTCGCCAATCTCATGGTCTCGATGTCTAATCACAGTGCGGCCAGATTGTGCTATTTAACTAAATTTAGTGTGCTTGCACTCTGGGTAAAGCTTGTAAAAATAATACACGCACACATAAATGTGAATCGACTATAAATTATATGACATATCAGGTATGCATAAAACAAATGAGTCGGGGGCGGAGCTTGCAGCCGAGCTGGAAAGACCCACTTCAGCTCAGCTCCGACCCGACTACAATAATTTAAAAAGTTGAATTATAGGGCCCAACAACCTACAGAAAGCTCTTCAGAGTAGAAGGGCAGTTGGTAAGAACATCGCCTGAGACCCATGCTGGGGGGGGGGGGAAATAAAAATCACAGATTAGCGGATTACTGCTGAGACTGGACCAGCTGTTACCGACCTACCTGTGGCCATTTCCTCAGATACGGAACTGAAGGGACTACACTAACGTGAACAGAGGCACCAATACAACACAAATAACGAAAGACAACAGCGGAGGTTTGCCCCGGAGGGTTCCACATACCGCACTCGGCCATGTGGCTCGCAGCAGCCAGTGACGCACCTCCACCAGAGACCATCAGATATCAGAGGACCCAAGACTGAGGGAATCACACTACCTCCGCAACAGTTCGTAAGTCTCTCTCACTAAAAGATAGCAAAAACACACGGGCCACCCACCCTAGAGAGCAAGCTGAACTCAAGGCATCCATAAACAGGAGGGCACAGACTGTATATAGAGCAGCAACAGTGGACCTTACACAGCAATCCAGATGTAAAGGGAGAGGGAGGAAAATATACATATAACGCCCCTTGAGAAGCTAGCTGCGGTCACAGTAAAGGACCAGGCTTACGGCCTAACGTTACATAGAGGCGCAAACCAACATTTTAACTCAAATTTAGCTACGCAGCTAAGGCTCCGACCACACTGGCAATTCCTAGCAGTACCCAAACTAGTCTCTGTGTCTACTTGCCTCCCACACAGCATTAAAAACTGCAGTGCATCAGAAATAGTAGACCTGCTACCCTGGAGATAATAAATTATTAGCTGTCAATCAAAGTACTAATCTTCAAAGGTACATCACACCCTCCCCATTGACCTTAGCTATCTCCTACAAGACAAACTACTCAGCTTAAAGACCACAGTTCTCTCTCATCCCTTCCTTTCTGCACGTCCCTAGTGGATATTCATCAACTACCCTGCCATTCTACTGCCCTGTATGGGTACGTCCCTTTGAGAGAGGACTGCTGTGCTCAGCCCTGACATACCATACTGTAGCCTAGGGATGTTGATGTTTACCAAAATGTAAAAAGCAACCGCATGCCCGGACCCCAGTCAGTCATCCAACTATTCGCAACATATCTCAATATATTGTTGTCATCTAAATCTCGACTACCATACAAAAACTCAAGATGTTGCAAGCATTTACGAGGAAGCAAAAATCACAAACAACTCCAAAACGCACAGTAGCAGACTATTTTAATCAACCAAATACATCAGACCAAGTTGGCTCAGAAGATGAGCGCTCTGATAGTGGTAGCCTCAATGAAGCACCGATTGGAGCGGCACTGACACAAGCATCCTGTCGTCTATCACAGTCAGATAATCTCTCTAATAACTTAGTAGACTCCATAAAGTCACTACTGGCTTCCCACCATGACTCACTCTCTAAAAAAATTGAAAGAGGCCATGCAGACCTAAAAAGAGATATTGCAACGATAGGCGAGCGTACTGACAATCTGGAGCGCAAGCAGGAAGATCTGATGGTGGATCACTCTAACCTGCTTAGCTACTCTCAGGGCCTAGCTTAACAACTTATGGATTTAGAAGCCAAACTTGCGGATCTAGAGGATAGAACCTGCTACAACAACATCTGTATAAAAGGTATCCCTGAAACTGTACTCTCTCAAGAGCTAGAGAGCTATCTGCAAGATGTATTTGTAGTAGTGATAGGCCCCAATCTAGACAAAGAAGCACTAATAGATAGAGTACATCAGGCTCTGAGACCACGTGCGGCAGAAGGAGATAGGCCCAGAGACGTCAATGCCAGCCTCCACTATTATACCTTCAGAGAAAAATTTCTACGAGCTCTGACCAGAGAAAAAGTACTACTGGATATGTTTGCATGCCTATAGATCTACCAGGACCTCTCACAGCATACTCTTCAACTACGTCAACACTATCAACCTTTCACCAGAATATTAAGAGATAAATAAATCAAGTACAGATGGGGGTTCCCAGTACGATTGTTTATTACCAAAAATAGACAGCAGTTTATAGCTTCCTCTCTGCAACAGGCCAGGGAATTCTTACAAAGATGGGGATTTCTGCCACATGATCCAGATGATCCTCCATTGGAACCTGACAATAACTTGAGACTTTGAGCATCGGCCCCAGAGTGGCGACTATTACCCCAGAGATCTATGATCAACGTTAAGACCGTAAAAATATAGTCAGTACAATTCGCTATGCATTTCTAAGCGCTAACCACGCTTTTTCCTCAGGCAAGTAGTGACTACTTGCCTGAGGAAAAAGCGTGGTTAGCGCTTAGAAACGCGTAGCGAATTGTACTGACCATATTTTTATATGTTTTATTTGTAAATTGTCCTTTACAAGGTATTTTATCAAATATATACATATTTTTTTTAAAATATACTGGAGTCTCCTTTTCATTATTTGCTGTTTGGAGCGATGTTGCATTGTAGCAGAGAACAACCTTGGCTATTATGTGCACTGGGTCACTACAATATACCTAGTATGCTCAATTTGCACTACAGTGTGCAAAACACTCTGAGTATCCATTTGTTGGGAACAGCTAGTGGGTTTGTAATACCTAATTTATCTGCACTAGGAGTCACCCTCTTTATTCCTTCCATATTCTAGACTGCAGAATTCGATTCTGATTCCAGGAGAAGCTGCCATTGCACTGGTGCACAGTTTACTGGGACACTGCTGAGTTCCCGGTCCGTTTATCTAGGCATTATCTTTGCCTCTACATTTTGTGCGTATTATTTCATCTCACGCTTATTGTCTGTGGCATATTGGCTACACTAGGAGGCGCCCTTTCTCTTTTTTTGTATATACACCTAGATCAGGTGGGCTTTGTTTATGGAAGACAGAGTACAGATAACACTTGCAGACTACTCAACATCTTCTCCAAGGCAGCAGATATGGGTCTACCTCTACTTACCCTGTCCTGAGACGCAGAAAAGGCATTCGACAGGGTGAGATGGAGATACATGTTTGAGACTTTGAGAACTTTTGGTGATTTTTTTTTCACAGCTATTGAAGCACTATGTACATCCCTGACAACAGTGGTTAGAGGTATGGGTTTCTGATCCCCTAAGATTCCCATTAAGAGCGGGACAAGACAGGGATGTACCTTATCGCCACTTTTGTTTGCCTTAGCCAAAGAGCTGATGGCGGAAGCTATTATACAGAATAGGACAATTCAGGGCCTCCAGCTGCATAAAACAGAACAGAAGCTAGCGGTTTTTGCAGACGATTTGACAATCTTCATTACAGACCTGTGGACCTCACTACCGCCCTTAATGACTTTACTATAGAGTTCTTTGGTAAGATTTCATATCATAAGGTCAATGGGACCAAAACAGAAGCATATTCAAAAAACTTAGGTCAAGCAGAACAGCAAGAAATCCAAAGATTCTACTCTTTCAAATGGTCAAATAGGAAGATCCGACATCTAGGGGTGTTCCTCTCACATAATAAATATATAATTATTAAAGATAACTATAACACTATGCTCAAGGAGATAGAAGCTATGCTCAGATCGAAAAAGTATGATGAAATATCCCGGATGGGGGCGGATAATGACACTAAAGATGATGATCCTTCCTAAACTAACGTACATATTCAGATGCATACCAATACAGGTACCAGCGCCCATCCTACACAAATTTTAGGCACCATTCAACACATATGTTTGGAATAATAAAAAACCTTGCGTGGCGGAAAATATCCTACAGTCCTCATTAGAGAGAGGAGGGTTGGGACTCCCTAGTGTAAGACTATACCACAAGGCTGCAATGATATGTCTCAGCCTGGGATCAGGGTCTTCCACCCACAAGGTGAATAGAACTGGAACAAGCATCATTACCAGCCTATGTCAATCTCTCTGACTTCCTTTGGCTCCCCCCACATCTGACGAAGGGGTGTCAACTAGCCTGGTTTAAATTACATCACAACTCTCTTATTGCCCCACTCCCCTCTCCAATTCATTCCATTGCTGGCCTACTTAAAGGGACAGTCAACCCAAAAATTACTGTTACTTATTTAGATTAGTTAATTAACAATCTTTACATCAAACTCTAGCCCAATTTTCTTCTAAATAAACTTTGGCAGAAAATACACTTACTAGATCTCATCTGAATGTTTTGAAATGGCCACCTGACTCCTCCTTCTCTGACGTCTCCCAAAAGCTTGATCTGCAGCACTAGTACAAGAACTTCTCGTCCCTGCGCGCTCCTTTCATTCAGTTCATTGTGAAACACATATGGCACCCCCCCTCACAGTATCTCCCCTCACTTTCAGAACGTTCTGTCTGCAGTAACTGGCCGATTAACACAGCTAGTGCTCTGTGATACTATTTATTTATGAGCTCTCAATGCGACAATTTGTAATTTCAACTCACGTCAAGGGGATTGTTCACCAAACTGCTTCTGTGAGAGCAAACCCCCTAAAGTGTTACTATATGCTACACAGGGGTTACATTTCCTGGGGCCGTGTACAATGTGAGTTTTATAGCACTTTCCCCTGGAAGCCAAAGTACAGCTGTGCTCACGCAAACAGAACTACTGCTCAAACACTTTTAAATTTACTTATTGGATTTGTGCAAATTCTAGCATCTGTATATGTATCTGTATGATTTTTCCAGATAGCACACCTAGATCATAAAGCTATACATTTAAATCTGTGCTTCCACTTGTTTTGATCATAATAACAACTTGACATAACGTTAGAATAATGCCTCCATGTAAGGGAAAACATTTCTCAGAGTGCACCACAGGACTTCAGACCGTGGCGTTCCCCAGAGCATCAGCGAAGCGGAGTTTAGATGTGAGGCGAGAGATGAATTTGATCCTCTGCACTATAAGACGCCCATGTCTGCCCGGATTCTATTGCCGACCAGAATGAGCCCCGGCACTTCCCTAGCCCCAGAGCCCTCCACCGTCAAGGATTGTCTCTCCTCCAGGGTTAGGCTAACAATGATCATAGGGGTTAGAGACTGGTTTGTTGTTCTGAAAGCCGTTTATCAGCACAAGGAATATTCTGACAACATTGACGTCTGCGCCCCTGAAACAGCAGCAGATAGGCGCTTAAAAAACATAACGCTCTTGGTGCTATACAACTCACATTGTACACGGCCCCAGGAAATGTTAATCATAGCAAATGTTCTGAAAGTGAGAAGAGATACTGTGAGGGGGGTGCCATATGTGTTTCACAATGAACTGAATGAAAGGAGCGCGCAGGGACGAGAAGTTCCTGTACTAGTGCTGCAGATCAAGCTTTTGGGAGACGTCAGAGAAGGAGGAGTCAGGTGGCCATTTCAAAACATTCAGATGAGATCTAGTAAGTGTATTTTCTGCCAAAGTTTATTTAGAAGAAAATTGGGCTAGAGTTTGATGTAAATATTGTTAATTAACTAATCTAAATAAGTAACAGTAATTTTTGGGTTGACTGTCCCTTTAATGGCCTATCTAATACCCATATCCATAGCTAGGTTAAAACTGGGATCTCTCCCTTAATAGACTTCAATCAGGATGAGAAATTATTAACATATCCAGAAATGCTGAATAGACTGACTCTTCCCCCTAAACTTAAATTTGAACTACTATACTTAAGATCCCTAATGAAATCGTGGGGCCTCCTAGTAGATAGACTTTGCAATGTGATTCCCTGGGAGATGAGGTGAAAGGCAGTCCTGCAATTGTTTAAACCCCTTTCGGCTCATTATAAATGCCTGATGGGAGATCCCACATTATCAAAAACAAGACACATGGTGGCCTGGGAGAAAGAACTGAAACAGACTTACACAACAAAGACTGGACTAGGGCTATCTGCTTAACCAAATTGGCCATGCACTGCGTGACTATGTATGAACTCTACTTTAAAATGCTGACCATATGGCATTTAGTTCTATCTTAACCACAGGAAATCTTCCCTGAACATTCTCCCAAGTGTTGGAGGGGATGTGAGGAGCTGGGAACCGTTCTCCACATATGGTGGTCTTGCTAGACCTTCCGTAGATAACACATCCGCCTTGACCTTAATACACCTTGACATCAAAAAACTCCCTACACACAAACAATTCCTACTTCTCTATATCCTAACCTCAGCCAAAATGTTAATAGCGAGAAATTGGAAAAAAGCAAACCCTCCCAGATGGCAGTGCGTGGTAGACTACATGAACTATGTAAAGTGCATGGAAGACTATGTCTTCAGAACCAGAAGACAGACAACAACCTTCTGTTTATTATGGGAGACTTATTTATCCAATAAAAAGACAGCGAGATAAAATACAATACAAATACACTAGCCATAAACATACATAATGTACTGGACGTCACCCAATCCATGCTCACCTTTATTAACTCGCATATCTTTACCCCTTCTCCCCACTTCTAAAACATGAAACCTCTCCCACCTCCTCTTACCCCCCTTCCTACAGTTCTCCCCCCCCCCTAATACCAGCTATATGTTATCAACTTTATATACGGTGAGAAGCACTGACTCCTTATAAGTCGTAGACTATTGTACGCACAACTTTCTATGCTGTTCGTATATACAAAGTATGGTGCAGTTAACCGCTTACCTGACGTTCATTAATTTATGTATCTAAATTCTGTTTGTGTTAAGAACTTAAATATAAAAGGTTGTAACAAACATTGATCCTTAACCACAGGCTGTAATAATACCAATGTATCCATGTAAAGCCTGTAACTTAGCCCTTCAATGACACCAACAACAAATGTTTGTATTTATTTTCTGATTGTATAACCACAATAAAAACTATTTTTAAAATAAAAAAACAAAAAAACAAATGAGTCATTTCTATAAAAGAAACTGAATTTTGTTGCTATGTAGAAATTGGACAGATGGTCCTGCTTTTACAAAAAAAAAGGAACTCAGAAACTTCTGACTGAAGCACAATACCTAAAACTACTAGTAGCTGTAAAGCAGCAAGCAAAACCTGCTGGGCAAAATGGTGCGTGTCCATAATCCCAGCTACATGGAAGGCTGAGGCAACATGATCTCTTGAGTCCAGGGGTTCTGGGCTACTCCGTGCTATATCAATCAGGTGTCCGCACTAAGTTTGGTATCGATATGGAGACTTTAGGGGAACTCAGAGCCACCAGGTTGATCTAAGGAGGGGTGATCCGGCCCAGGTCGTAAAGAGAGCAGGTTAATACCCCCGTACCGATCAGTAGTGGGATCGCGCCTGTAAATAGCCAGTTTAGGACAGCCTGGGCAATAAAGCGTGACACTGACTTTTTTTTTTTTCTCCTACAAAACTATTTTAATTTCATTTATCACCTTTAAAAATGTATTTGATATTATCTATTCTTGCAAAACTTCTGATGCACAACTTTATGCATTAATGCTTTGCTCATGCTACTTTCACACATTTTAGATGACATTTTGGTATTATTTGCTTGCGTCTTAGTATTTATACTATTTTATTTTCATGATGCTAAGTCAGTGTCAAGTCAGATCCTAATAAAACCACAAAAGTGCATGCAAAGTGCAACATCTGTCTCATTTTCTTACTATAATAAAAATAGTAACAAAATGTGCGTCTCTAACAAAGTATTCCAAAAGAATTTAAGTTAATGTAAAGTTGAATGAATGAGTGCCCGGTTTTTAAAAATACTCTTAAAAACAGAGGCACTTTCATTCATTAAACTTTACATTGCAGCCTATATTTAAATAGCTTTTTCTTTAGGATACCCAGACCGGCGATTCTCCGCCTGCAGCTCCTCTGTACTTAGCACAGCAGTGACGAAACTGGCTTCCTCCAATCATGGCGTGCACCCCAAGTCGTCCAGCTCGTAAGGTCACGCATTGGAGGAAGCCGGTTTCGTCATTGATATGCTAAGTACAGCATTAGAAGCGGGTGGAGGATCGCCGGTCTGGGTTTACTAAAGAAAAAAGTATTTAAAAAAAAACAAAACAATTCAATGGAAATTTTAATTAATGAAAGTGCTCCTTTTTTTTTAATTTTTTTTTAAAAACGGGCAATCATTCATTAAAATTGACATTCACATTAAGCAAAATTTATAAAATAAGTCAATTGGAAAGTTCTTTAAAATTGCATATTCTGAGGCCCATTTATCAATCTCCGAATGGAGCTTGAGGGCCCGTGTTTCTGGCAAGTCTTCAGACTCACCAGAAACGCAAGTTATGGAGCAGCGGTCTAAATTCCCTACATTAAATACAATTAAATAAATTAAATAAAATTAGCTAAATTACAAAAAAACAACAAAAAACACTAAATTACAGAAAATAAAAAACAAATTACAAGATCTTTAAACTAATTACACTTAATCAAATAGCCCTATCAAAATAAAAAAAAGCCCCCCCAAAATAAAAAAAAACCCTAGTCTAAACTAAACTATCAATAGCCCTTAAAAGGGCCTTTTGCGGGGCATTGCCCCAAAGAAATCAGCTCTTTTTCCTGTAAAAAAACAAACAAAAAAAAACACCCCCCAACAGTAAAACCCACCACCCACACAACCAACCCCCCAAATAAAAGCCTAACTAAAAAAAACCTAAGCTCCCCATTGTCCTGAAAAGGGCATTTGGATGGGCATTTAGCTCTATTGCAGCCCAAAGCCCTAACCTAAAAAATAAACCCACCCAATACACCCTTAAAAAATCCTAACACTAACCCCCGAAGATTCACTTACCGGGAGAAGTCTTCATCTAAGCGGCAAGATGTCCTCAACGAAGCCGGCAGGAGTGGTCCTCCAGACGGGCAGAAGTGGTCCTCCAGACGGGCAGAAGTCTTCATCCAGACAGCATCTTCTATCTTCACCCATCCGGCGCGGAGCGGCTCCATCTTCAAGACATCCGGCGCGGAGCATCCTCTTCCAACGGCGTCTTCTTGCAGAATGAATATCTGTTTAAGTGACGTCATACTAGATGGCGTCCCTTAGATTCCGATTGGCTGATAGAATTCTATCAGCCAATCGGAATTAAGGTAGAAAAAATCCTATTGGCTGATGCAGTCAGCCAATAGGATTGAGCTGGCATTCTATTGGCTGTTCCAATCAGCCAATAGAATGCAAGCTCAATCCTATTGGCTGATTGGATCTTCTGGGGTTAGTATTAGGATTTTTTAAGGGTGCATTGGGTGGGTTTATTTTTTAGGTTAGGGCTTTGGGCTGCAATAGAGCTAAATTCCCTTTTAAGGGCAATGCCCATCCAAATGCCCTTTTCAGGGCAATGGGGAGCTTAGGTTTTTTTAGTTAGGCTTTTATTTGGGGGGTTGGTTGTGTGGGTGGTGGGTTTTACTGTTGAGGGGGTGTTTGTATTTGTTTTTACAGGAAAAAGAGCTGATTTCTTTGGGGCAATGCCCTGCAAAAGGCCCTTTTAAGGGCTATTGATAGTTTAGTTTAGGCTAGGGTTTTTTTTTTATTTTGGGGGGGCTTTTTTATTTTGATAGGGCTATTAGATTAGGTGTAATTAGTTTAAAGATCTGTAATTTGTTTTTTATTTTCTGTAATTTAGTGTTTGTTTGTTTTTGTAATTTAGCTAATTTAATTTAATTTATTTAATTGCATTTAATGTAGGTAAATTTATTTAATTATAGTGTAAGGTTAGGTGTTAGTGTAACTTAGGTTATGTTTTATTTTACAGGTAAATTTGTATTTATTTTAGCTAGGTAGTTATTAAATAGTTAATAACTATTTATTAACTATTCTACCTAGTTAAAAAAAAATACAAACTTGCCTGTAAAATAAAAATAAACCCTAAGCTAGATACAATATAACTATTAGTTATATTGTAGCTAGCTTAGGGTTTATTTTATAGGTAAGTATTTAGTTTTAAATAGGAATAATTTAGGTAATGATATTCATTTTATTTAGATTTATTTAAATTATATTTAAGTTAGGGGCTGTTAGGGATAGGGTTAGACTTAGATTTAGGGGTTAATACATTTAATATAGTGACAGCGACGTTGGGGGCGGCAGATTAGGGGTTAATAAGTGTAGGTAGGTTGCGGCGACATTGGGGGCGGGAGATTAAGGGTTAATAAATATAATGAAATCCTGGGGCTGACTTGTGCTGTAGTTTACAAATCTGTCAGTAGATGTCACTCTTTCAAGGATTTATACTATTTTATTTCGTTTTCATTAATCTGTCAGTGTGAAGTCAGATCCTAATATAACAACAAAAAAGTGCAACATATGTCTCATTGTGTTAGTATTGTTTGTATTATAAACATTTTTTTAATATAATTTACCACCTTTAAAAGTTTATTTGATGTTATCTATTCCTGCAAAAGTTCTTTTGCATAACTTTATGCATTTGCCATTAAATAGGCTGACCATATGTCCCGTTTTGAAAGGGACAGTACCGTTATTTTATGTTTTTTCCCCTGTCCCGTCTTTTCTTTATTAATAGTCATTTTGTCCCGTTTTGAGGGTTATCAGACCGTGCGGGCAGCGCAAGTGTAATTTTTTATTGCACACACACCACTTAAATTTTTTTTAAACTCCCCGCCGGCGGGGAGGGCAGTTTTTTTAAAAACTTTTTTTTTTTTAACTGCAGCTGGGTTGGGGTTGGGTGGCCGTTCCCACATGATCCACAGCATGCAGTCTTCATTCAGTCTTAGCAGTCTATGCCGCCCGTGCTCTTCAAAATTAGGGGCATGTCATTGATAGGTGCCTATAAAGAGTCAGTGACAGTAGGTCAGTACTGAGCCTAGGAGGGAGACTGGTCACTGGTCAGCGTGAGGGAAGTTAGATTACTAGCTAGCTCAGCTGCAGTAGTGCCAATACTTTACTAGTAACTTACACTCAGGACAGGCTCAGCACAGGGGTCGGCAGGAGTCGGACTAAAAATATCTGAGATTCAGTCAGTCATCATCTGCCTTTAGCCGCTGCTGGTGTTACCAGACACCAGAGAGATAATTCTTGTTGCCATCTTCTTCTTGTTTGTGTCACAGACGTGTAAAGTGAACATACAAACTAGTATTATGGTCTGGTCTGGAAGTAGATCGATTCAACTGTCTACAGTCTATGTTCTGAACTTAAGCTTCTGCAAGAATTGTGCACGGCCAAGGTAAGACCAGTGTCTGTGCCTGGCAATCAATTAAATTAAATTAATTGTCATTTATTATATCATATGCTTATTATTATTATGCTGCTGCAGTGCTGGTTGTAGTACAGGCGTTATAAAATAACGGTTATTATCAAGTAACTATGTAGTTGCACATTTTTATCAGTTCTTCCACCATTTACATGTGCAACAATGATTTTGGGCAACTCATCTAAAAAAAAATCTACAACTACTATCCAGATATTCAAACCAAACGCAAGTTCAGAGGCTTTTATCCTTTAAAATCAGTTAATATGGGGGAATTTGCCTTGACAACATAGGATAATCTCACTTTTTTAAAGCATGTTTGTTGTTTGTATGATAAATTAAATTGCAATACTTTTGTTCACAAGCTTCAGAATCAGCTCTTCTTATTATATAAGCATGTTCTCTTTGATTTTCTTTGTTTAAACAACAAATTTGGCTTGGGTATCCATCTGTTTAAAAGTGACAATGAGTCTGAGACAAGTTCCATAATATATATTAATATTAATGAATATTGGGGGGGGGGGGGGTCATGATGGATGTGATCTAATGGAGGGAACCTTCGTCTTTAGAATGGTTATTGGATAAGTAATTTTATTTCCCTTAACAACATTTATAATAAAAAGCATTTTATAGGGTGTCTTTATAAGTCAGAACATTTGTGCTTTATTTTTATATAGATTTGCCAATTTTCTGTGTGCATCAAATTTTAAGTAAAAATAATTTGATATACATGATACATCAGCCCATGGAGTGTGAGAAGTTTTATTATATGGTGTTGCTGTGTAAATTTGTTTCATCAGACAAATATTCATGGTGCAATCATGATGAAATACAGACCCCCTCTAGCTCTACGTCTACCTAAAATTTTTGTATGAGTTCTTCTGTCACTGAAGGATAAATGTTGGCTCAATAGTTTAAATTCATGTCATAAAAGTTAACTTTTGTTAAAATCTTACTTTATTTCATATAAATAAAGAATATTAACCCCGTCCCGTTTTTGACCGCTCAATGTCCCGTTTTTGTCTCAAGGAAATATGGTCAGCCTACCATTAAAGGGCAAATAGTAGTCGCAAAGGGGTTAACCCCTTAGTGACCAGACCACTTTTCCATTTGTTGACCGTTTGGGACCAAGGCTATTTTTACATTTCTGCAGTGTTTGTGTTTAGCTGTAATTTTCCTCTTACTCATTTACTGTACCCACACATATTATATACCGTTTTTCTTGCCATTAAATGGACTTTCTAAAGATACCATTATTTTCATCATATAATTTAATAAAAAAAAAAAAAAGTATAAAATATGATGAACAAATGGGAAAAAAAACACTTTTTCTAACTTTGACCCCCAAAATCTGTTACACATCTACAACCACCAAAAAACGTCTATGCTAAATAGTTTCTATATTTTGTCCTGAGTTTAGAAATACCCAATTTTTACATGTTCTTTGCTATTTTGAAAGTTATAGGGAAATAAATACAAGTAGCACTTTGCTATTTCCAATCCTTTTTTTTTTCTTCAAAATTTGCAATAGTTACATTGGAACACTGATATCTGTCAGCAATCCCTGAATATCCCTGACATGTATATATTTTTTTTAGTAGACAACCCAAAGTATCGATCTAGGCCCATTTTGATTTATTTCACGCCACCATTTCACCGCCAAAGGCGATAAAATAAAAAAAAATATTTACAAACAGCTTGTGCAATTATGGCACACATGGTTGTAAATGCTTCTCTGGGATCCCTTTTGTTCAGAAATAGCAGACATATATGGCTTTAGTGTTGTTTTTTGGTAATTAGAAGGCAGCTGATTGCTGCTGCGCACCACACTTGTATTATGCCCAGCAGTGACGGGGTTAATTAGGTAGCTTGTAGGGCGCTTGAAGGGTTAATTTTAGCTTTAGTGTAGAGATCAGCCTCCCACCTGACACCTCCCACCCCCTGATCCCTCCCAAACAGCTCTCTTCCCTCCCCCACCCCACAATTGTCCCCGCCATTTTAAGTACTAGCAGAAAGTCTGCCAGTATAAAAAATAAAATTGTGTTTGTTTTTTCTTATTTTTTTTTTTTTAATGATAGAATTTATGCAGTGTAGGATCCCCCCTTCCCACCCAACCTCCTTGAGCACCCACAAACAGCTCTCTAACCCTCCCCCCTCTCAGTATTTGGTGCCATTTTGGGTACTGGCAGCTGTCCCTTTAACTTAATTTGTGTTTCAATTCGCATAAAGTACAGGATTCTATGGTTGCTAATAGCTTTATGTGTATTCACAAATCATAAAAGAATGTTATCTTTTCCATCAGCACAAGGCTTCTAGAGGGTAACGCTATATAAGAAAGCTTATGGTTGACTTGTGACGCAGTTTACAAATCTGTCTGTGTCTCTCTTCTAATTAAAAAAAAAACTTCTATTTTAATTTGAGTGCCGTCAGAAGCTGAACAGTTTCTAAGTAGAGTGAGTAGCCTATTGTGCTTGTCAGGCACTGTGGTGTGTGCTTGTAATCCAAGCTGCTTGGAAGGCAGAGACAAGAGGATTCTGGACTATCCTGTGCTATCTCGATCAGGTGTCCGCACTAAGTACGGTATCAATATGTTGATTCTAGGGGAGCTCGAAACCACCAGGTTGATCTAAGGAGGAGTAAACCGGCCCAGGTCGGAAACAGAGCAGGTTAAACCCCTGTACTGATCAGTAGTGGAATAGCCAGTGTAGTTGAGCCTGGGCAATAAAGTGTGACACTGTCCTTTTTTAATTATTATTGTTATTACAAAATATTTAATACAATTGATCACCTTTAAAAGTTTATTTTCTGTTATATATTCCAACAATGACACTTTATGTGTTTGACGTTAGTGCTTTACTCAGACTACATTCTACATTCTACCCCCATCTACTTTGATGGGGGTGTATCCATAACATTAGGTCACATAAGAGAGTGATTGGTTCAATAACACACACCTACAATAGAGGCGTGTTTTAGTTTTGACTGGTAGTGGCGGCAATAAAAAAGCCGGTTTTAATCATTTTCAGTATGCCTGAAGAAACGGCCAGGAGAGCCGAGAAACGCGTTGCAAATAAGGCTTGTATGCTACACAATACTATTAAAGTGTTTTTTGGTTTTACATAAAATACTTTTGCCTTGAATGTCTACGCCGATAAACAAACAAGCCACTACCAGGAGTTTGCGGAGTACTGCATACCGGAGAGAGCCAGCTGATTTGCTCTGATTACCAGCTCGTTTCCACAAGCACATTGGTGTGCTCGTATACTGTGTGAGTACCCTGTGCATATAATACCAGCAGTTCACCTGTATCCTGTTCATACAGATACACACATTTGTGCGCCTCTTTCTCATCCTTTTCTATAGAAGTCCTATTCCCAGCTGGGGACAGTATTTGGAGAGTGCAGCCGAAAACATCGAAGCCCTACTACATCTTTTTTGGGGACATTCCAAAAACATTGTATGTCCTATTGGAACTTTCTAGGAATATTTTGGACTATCCAGTGGAGTTTGGCCACATTTAATGAGGTTCCCCTTTATATATATATATATATATATATATATATATATATATATATATATATATATATATATATATATATATATATATACTCTTCTATTGAATTATTTTATTTGTTGTTTTTAAATTGTTTTTAAATTGTTTACTCATATTACGAATAGTATATTGCATTGTGCCAGTTTTTTCTATGGTAACATTACATCTAGCGCCCTCTGGGGACTTAGGTCTCTTTTAGTGTTGTTCAAGTGCTTTGCTAGTTACTTTTTTCAGAGGTGCTGCTGATTTTAATATTTGATCATAGGCAACAGATTACATTGGTTATTATATCATTTATCTTTTAAAAATTGTCTACTCTATCAGGAGTGTGTTATATCATCACACAGGTTATTGTATTAGTAGATTAGTGTGCTGATCAGTCAATTGGTAATTTTATATACCACTAGTTAGGCGAACTCTACTATCCAATATGCTTTCAGCAGCAGAGAGAAGCAACAGAAGAAATTCTTTTAATCCTCCCTCTAATGCTGAAGGTGACAGTCCAGGCCCCCTAGTAATCAAAAGTGTTGATACACTTTTTTCCAAATTGGGTGAACTACTAAAAAACGAACATAGACACTGGTGGGACCTGGACTGCTTAAAGAAATATAAAGAAAAAAAGCAGATACCAAGAGGATTAAGAATTTTTAAGCATTGCTCTTTTAAAAACAACCAAGATTTGACCAAAAAAGGGTATGAAATACTAGATGATTGTTCATTTAATCTAATAGATTTGCTGATTGCACATAGGCAAAGTTTGGTAGATGCTCTGGAAATAGAAATTGATGCAGTTCAGAAGGAGTTGGAACCTATGAAGGAGCATTCAGAATATAATAGGCTAAATGCAGAGACCATCAAAATGGTTGACGAGTATCAAAATGACATCATTAGAGTTAAAAATGGCAAATTTAAAAGAGTCGAAGATGATTATGCTGAGGGGGTAGTCTACACATTTAATAAAAAAACAACAGTCCCTAATGAAAATAATAGTGGTTGGACAAAGGTACAATATAAGAATAAAAACAACCGACATTTGGGTAATACACATTCATCCCAATTATCATCCAGGAATGATTTAGGATCACATCATAACCAACATTGGGGAGTTAATAATTCTGCTAATAGGAATTTTCAGAATAAGCAGCACCATCAGTATAATCACCAACAAAATAGGAATAAAAATCAGACACATAATAACTATACACATCAAAATCCCAACTTCATTCCATTACATAATCGTTATGAACCATTACAGATTGCACCAGAGGGTATCAGACATTCCAGTATACTAAATCACAGTCAAAATACTCCTACTGCATCTATGGAACATGGCCATATGGGCAATACAAGAACAGAGATGCCTTCTACTTCTAATAGTAATTTTTTAGGGGTTCCCAACTTGGCACCATTATGGAGAAGGAACACAAATCCACCCAAGACATTACAACAACATCCCCAGCCACAGCAACAAAAGAAAAAAAGACCTTTCCCAAACGGGGAAGACGAGGGAGAGGTAACACCTTACAAAAAAAAAAAAAAGCAATTACAAAAATTAGCTAAAGGCATATTCAACCTTTCCTCTCATAAGCTAACTAATGATGAAGTGAGAATTCTAGGGAGAGGGTTGTCATATTGCCCACCGAACCCCCACAAATTGTTTGATTTATTCATAGACTTGAATAAATATACCAGAAAATTGGCACTACAAAGATATTTCGCTATGAAAAATCTTTAAAAAGGTAGTATAGAAGGAACTCCAATTTTGACCCATTCTATGAATAATCATGCACATACTGTGTATGCTGAACCTGATCTGTTCACTGAGGATTATTTGAGGGATATATTCACACCTCTTTGGCATTGCCTTCTAACTTTAATCCTCCCAAAAATTATGTAACGTATATCGACCTCTTTCAACAATTAGTAATGGAAGATTTCGACAAAATGCCCAAACTTTTCCAATAAACACAAAAGACTATGGTCAAATTAGGCTAAAGCCCTCCAATCCCTAGCCAATGATCCCACATTGGTGATCAGGCAGGCAGATAAGGGGGGAGGAATAGTCTTGCAGAATCATTACGATTATATTAGTGAGGCCAAACATATCCTTTTCAATGTTGAGTATTATAGGAAACTTGATGCTTATCCTACACAGATTTTTATGAAAAATTGCTATATATCTTAGAGGATGGTAGTGAGAAGGGGATTTTGAATTCAAAAGAACGGAAATTTTTAACCCCTTCACATCCATCTATCCCTTACTACTACCATCTCCCTAAGGTTCACAAAAATCCCCTTAAACCACCAGGTCGGCCTATCATTGCGGGCATAAACAGTATAACAGACAAGTTATCACAATATATAGACAGCTTTCTTCAAAAGTATGTCCAAAACTTGCCATCTTTCATTAGGGACACAACTGATTTATAGTACAAAATACAAGAATACAAACAGGAGGATAATGTCATTTGGGTTACGGCAGATGTAAGTGCTCTTTATTCCAATATTTCCCATGAATTAGGTCTGTTAACCACAAAATATTATTTAGATGAGGATATCTATATGCCCACTGCTCAGAAAGAATATATTCTTATATTCATTGAATTCATACTGAAACACAACTATTTCCAATTTTTGGATGATTTTTACTTACAGGTAAAAGGTACAGCCATGGGCATCAGGTTCGCCCCCAGTTTTGCAAACTTATTTATGGGTTATTTTGAACTCAATTACATCTATAACTCGAACTGGAGGGCAAACCTGGTGTTCTATGGCAGGTACATAGATGATTTGATATTTATCTTTAAAGGAACAGTAGATGAGGCTAAATTATTCTGTATGGATCTGAATGACAACACAATGGGCATTCAATTCACTTCCAATATCCAGCCAGAAACAATAGAATTTTTAGACCTTACACTAACTTGGGATAAAAAACATAATATTTCTACATCTACCTTTTTCAAAACTGTAGATTGCAATAATTTTCTTCATTATACCAGTAATCACCATCTACAGTGGGAAAATAACATACCGTTCAGTCAATTTTGTAGGATTAAGAGGAACTGTAGTTCGACAGAGAAATTTTATGAGCAATCATGTATCTTAATTCAGAGATTTGAAGAAAAAGGTTATCCCTGGGAAATTATAAAAAATGGTTTTGAGAAAGCTTGCCAAATAGATAGGTCAAAAATTCTCCAAAATAAAAAGAATCACACAAACAGTAAAGATCTGGCGAATAAACTGGAACAACCTTGCTTCGTAACCCAATATAATTCTAACTTTAAATCTATAAAAAAAAGTGCTACAAAAACATTGGCCAATTTTATTAAAAGACCCCATATTGAAGAAAAATCTGAAAAATACTCCAAATGTGGTTTATAAAAGAGCACCCACAATAAAACAATCTTTGGCTCCTAGCAAAGTGGTGATCTCTAAGAGATCCATTGTAAGTGGAATCCAGAGAAATTCAATGGGTAGGAAGGGGGTTCACAAATGTGGCAAAATAAGATGCCACATGTGTAACCACATAACCCATGGCGTTAAAGCCATTAAATCGCACACCACTGGGGAAACTTTTTCTATCAAAGAGTCTTTGACGTGTAGCTCATCTTTTGTAGTATATGTACTATCCTGTAAATGTGGGGTACAGTATTTGGGGCGTACAACACGAAATGTACGCACAAGGTGGAGCGAACACAGTAGGAACATAAAAAATAAATCCACAAAACACAGTGTATCCAGGCACTGCATTCAGGAGCATAATGGAGAACATTGTCATTTTAGTATTACCCCATTGGAAAGCATCCCTGCATCCAATAAACATAACAGGTTCACCAGACTACACCAAATGGAAACCTTTTGGATATTTAAATTTGGTTCTTTGTTTCCAAATGGGCTCAATGAAGTGGTAGATTTAGCAGCCTTTTAATATAGTGTATTCACCCAGTAGATTCCTATTAGACTTCTAGATAGTAATTATTGTGGATTATTTTATAACAGTAAGACATCGTCCCCATTAGACCACTGTATCAGCATTTATGTTTTAGTATATTTTATAGAATTAGGACCCATTTTATGTTGTATATTTGTGTATATATAGATATATGTGTATATATATATATATATATATATATATATATATATACGTGCATGTATTGTATATTTCTATATGTTCCAATCACATATATACATTTGGTTAAGATATTTTATATGTTTTTTATTAATGTAAAGGTATTTACCCTGTTAATGAGAATATTGTCTAGATAGGACTCGGTTCAATATGTGAATTAGTTTAGTATAAGTAATGGTCACATCATTGGTATATTGATTATCTATATGAATATGTATGTGATTATAACTTTTATATATATTAATATTTTTCACGCCTCTATTGGCAGGTTTTTGATGTGTTAAGAGATATGGTCACTAGGCACATTATCATCATCGTAGGTACGTTATGCAATATTGGCAACACGTAATTCAGTTATCACCCATATGAACACACAAACTTGTTCATAAGAAATTTAAAGGCTTGTAGTTTATAATAGTACATAGATGTTGTTAGAGCATCGGTCACATTGGACACTGAATTAGAATCATAGGCACTTCTTGCACATATCGAGAACACCAATCACAGTCATGATGTAGATGAACACACCTTATTGTTCTCGTTATATTTAGGGCACTTAAGTTTACATATGTACATAGGAACACTTTCAGAATATTACTAGCACCATGCTCACCTTAGTTATTTATAGTAATTTAGAAGCATATATGCTGCATATTTACAATAGTTATTGAATTTTTAACCTCTTGTCCAACTCATTAATATATTCAAATTTGGGCATATTTCAATTTGGAATATTATTCTTCACACAGCTCTAGTAATAATATTGGTGTAATTATTTACATATAAGTCACGTACACGCATAGTTAAATAGGGTACTTATGTTCACAGTTTTTATTTTATAGTAGAGTTTGCATATGCAACACTTATTATTATACCGAATTATAAACAGTTTGGTGTGTATATATATTGGTTACCTTTCCATTTTTAGG
The DNA here is from genome assembly GCF_027579735.1 of Bombina bombina. Lineage (NCBI taxonomy): Eukaryota > Metazoa > Chordata > Amphibia > Anura > Bombinatoridae > Bombina > Bombina bombina. The sequence goes on along the minus strand of NC_069499.1, from coordinate 143,427,078 downwards.
AATATATTATCACAGTGAGATCACATTTTGTACAATATGTGTTATCATCATAATATTATATCAGGTTTACAAGTGAGATAGTTGGTTACCCGATATAAGGGTGTACATACCCCTTCACCTATCTCGCTAGTTTCAGTAACCCCGTGAGCTATTCAGGTCCGTGACGTTATATATGCACTGATGGGGGTGTATCCATAACATTAGGTCACATAAGAGAGTGATTGGTTCAATAACACACACCTACAATAGAGGCGTGTTTTAGTTTTGACTGGTAGTGGCGGCAATAAAAAAGCCGGTTTTAATCATTTTCAGTATGCCTGATGAAACGGCCAGGAGAGCCGAGAAACGCGTTGCAATATTGACACGGTCACATCCTTGCTTGTGTTAATGACATTGTTATATTCTAAGGCTTGTATGCTACACAATACTATTAAAGTGTTTTTTGGTTTTACATAAAATACTTTTGCCTTGAATGTCTACGCCGATAAACAAGCAAGCCACTACCAGGAGTTTGCGGAGTACTGCATACCAGAGAGAGCCAGCTGGTTTGCTCTGATTACCAGCTCGTTTCCACAAGCACATTGGTGTGCTCGTATACTGTGTGAGTACCCTGTGCATATAATACCAGCAGTTCACCTGTATCCTGTTCATACAGATACACACATTTGTGCGCCTCTTTCTCATCCTTTTCTATACATTCTACTTTCATTTTACTTAAAAGAGATCTTTGCATTGATTCCCTTCTTCTTTGTTTCCACTAAAGCTATTGTATATTATTTTCATGAAGCAAAGTTAATGTGAAATAAGCAGAATATAGCAAATAAAAGTGCATACTAAATATAATGCCAGATGTTTTATTATGTTGCTTTAATATTGATTGCATTATAAAACAAGGTTTAACAACTCTGGACATGTACTAATATCATTTAGACTAGTGACACTTTCTACTACATAGTAAAAAACAAATAAAGCACAGGTAATTTTTTATACATGAAGCAATTATTATGTTATCAAAAACATTCATGTTGATTTGTACTGGTTCCTTTTTAAAAGGTGAATTGTAGCACAAAGCGCTTAAAAATCCCTGTGTGTGTTAATAAACAATTTTTAACCCCTCATAGTTTTGTACACAAGGACTAGTGCAAGTAACAGCTGTCATTACTTCTGAGTATATTTCATAAGGGCTAAGCCCCCATGTGTGACATCCCATTCTACCAAGAAAAAAGCTAAGCAAAACCATACACCATCCCCAATGAAGACAGAAACGGAGCTGGGTGTAAGACCATGTCATGGTCGCATTTATTTATTTATTTAAATAACAAAAAAACTCAAACTAAGATTTTCACAAAGTCAAACATCAAACAGTTGACAGTATCTGAGGTCCTAGAAAAAAAAACATACAGCTAGAGGTCAAGGCCCTGACTATGTATGGGCGGATCCTAAAGAGTTCGCTCCCCCAACACACAGACGCCCTGGAGGATCTTCAGCCAGCAGATCCATGAGGTGGGGCACTCCCAGGGCACGACCTGGGGACATCACACCGCCCATTAGCCCAACTATCACCCTTAGGGACCCTGCAGTAAAAAATTATGCCATAACCTCCCACCGCTATGAGATGAATAGTTTATAGCAACTACAACTTTTAAGGCACTGAGGTAATGAGCCATGCACCAAATTACTACCTGGGGAGTAAAAAAAATCCTAAAGGCAGAGGACTTGCCAAGATTTTGCCAACTAACCCAAACCCTGCCTTCAGTGAAAGACCAGCAACTCTAAGGGAGCCATTCAGCATCTACTGCCGCCACTGACAAAACCTGAAAATCAAACAAAGGGAGAGAGGGAAAATCTGGCTCCCCGAGCTTAAAAGTTTAAGAAACCCAAATTTTTTCTTTTATGATTCAGATAGGGCAACAACTTTCTAATTTAGTTCTATTATCAATTTTTATTTGTTCTCTTGGTATCTTTTGTTGAAAAACACTGACCTATGCTCAGGACACCTGTGCGCGGTTGAAGGACTACAGAAAGTGAATGCTCTGGCCCTAGGCAAGACCACATGTGTATGTCTTTTTTACTAAAAGATAGCACCGGTATTCCAGCCATTTGCGGCAGAACTCCATGTTGTGGATCCGCAACGAATTTCTAAGCACTCCAGCCACAGGGAGAGAGGTAGTGCAGCAGCTGACAGGCACTGAGTGGAAATGCTCCAGACACAGGGAGAGAGGTAGTGCAGCAGCTGACAGGCACTGAGTGGAAATGCTCCAGACACAGGGAGAGAGGTAGTGCATCAGCTGACAGGCACTGAGTGGAAATGCTCCAGACACAGGGAGAGAGGTAATGCAGCAGCTGACAGGCACTTAGTGGAAATGCTCCAGACACAGGGAGAGAGGTAGTACAGCAGCTGACAGGCACTGAGTGGAAATGCTCCAGACACAGGGAGAGAGGTAGTGCAGCAGCTGACAGGCACTGAGTGGAAATGCTCCGGACACAGGGAGAGAGGTAATGCAGCAGCTGACAGGCACTGAGTGGAAATGCTCCAGACACAGGGAGAGAGGTAATGCAGCAGCTGACAGGCACTGAGTGGAAATGCTCCAGACAGAGGGAGAGAGGTAATGCAGCAGCTGACAGGCACTAAGTGGAAATGCTCCAGACACAGGGAGAGAGGTAATGCAGCAGCTGACAGGCACTGAGTGGAAATGCTCCAGACAGAGGGAGAGAGGTAATGCAGCAGCTGACAGGCACTAAGTGGAAATGCTCCAGACACAGGGAGAGAGGTAATGCAGCAGCTGACAGGCACTGAGTGGAAATGCTCCAGACACAGGGAGAGAGGTATCTATATGAAAAACAGTGTTTTCTATATGAAAAACATGAACTAATACCCTCTAGTGGTGAAAAGCCTGTTAAAATGCATTCTTAAAGGGACAGTAAACCTTAAAAATAATGTTATATAATTCTGCACATAGTGCAGAATTATATAACATTATATTAGCCAAATATTATTTAAACGTAATTTCCCCTATTCATTTTTAAAAGAAAGCGCTGTTTCACAGACCCGCTCTCTGCTCTCTGCTGAGCGGGTCTGTTATATTTCCTCAGCGCATGGGGCCAGCTGTATAGTCACAGCCTGGCCCGACCGCGCCATAAGACTAAGTGCAGCTCTCTCCTGTGACAGGAGCGAGCTGCACTTAGTCTTATGGCACGGTCGGGCCAGGCTGTGACTATACAGCTGGCCCCATGCGCTGAGGAAATATAACAGACCCGCTCAGCAGAGAGCGGGTCTGTGAAACAGCGCTTTCTTTTAAAAATGAATAGGGGAAATTACGTTTAAATAATATTTGGCTAATATAATGTTATATAATTCTGCACTATGTGCAGAATTATATAACATTATTTTTAAGGTTTACTGTCCCTTTAAGAGGCGGCCTTAAAGGTCTAAGAAATTAGCATATGAACCTCCTAGGTTAAGCTTTCAACTAAAAATACTAAGAGAACAAAAAAAATTGGTGATAAAAGTAAATTGGAAAATTGTTTAAAATTACATGCCCTATCTGAATCATGAACTTTTTTTTGGACTAGACTGTCCCTTTAATTTGATCAGATAATCCTAACCTGAACTGGTTCCTTAATGCAATTGAGTTCCACTCTGAATCACATTGCTTGAAGTCAGTAATATAATCCTCTACTGCTCGTTTGCCTTGTTTTAAACTACGCATAGAGGCTTCTGCAGTCATTTGAACATCAATGTCAGAATATAGTTCATCTAAGTTGGTGAAGAATTCGTCTAGAGATCCTAAGATAAAATCCTCATGTTCGAAGAAGGAGTCAGCCCAAACCCTAGGCTCTCCTCTCAGGAAGGAAATAATAGTTAAAACCTTAATTCTTTCTGTGTTGTAGGTTTTCGGCTTTAGGCTGAATAGGAGTAAGCAAGCATTCTTAAAGTGGCGGTATTGTTTCCTGTCTCCAGAAAAGGGGTCAGGGAGTGAAACTATAGGTTCGGTTATTGGTTCAGGCAGTGATGATTTTTGGGACATGGAATCCCTAATAATTTTTTTAAGGGATTGGTTTTCAATCTCAAGTTCTCTTAACCCTTGTCACAGCTGATCAACTCGCTGTGATAAATTATACACAATCTGTGGTAATTCAGCAGGATCCATTTTGTTTTTTGGGCTTAGTATTATGTAACTTTTTATGTAGGAATCTTTAGGTGAGTATATACCTTTAATTGTGTAATTGTATCATTTACATCTTTAAACCTACTATGAATAAGTAGGAAGATGAGAGGTTAATGAATTTATGGATTGAGTCTAGAGCCCAAGAGAAGGGATCAAGACTGGAAATAGTGCACTTAGGCAGCACTCCCGTCCCTGATTTGAGTGAATAGTAATAATAAACTCACATTCAGGACCAAAAAGTTTCTATTCAAAAAGGATTTACTTAAAACATAACTTTTATTCAACAATGATTGTAAAATCAATATGTGTATGTGTGTGCTTTAAAAACACATAGGAACTGGATTGTAAATATTGGCTAATGGTCAATTTGGCAACCTAGTTATAGTGTTATAAGGGACACCTCTGAGGGGTCCCACTTTTTTATATATATATAGGTGCTTGTTTATATTTTGTATCATACGCTAGGGGTGGATTGGAGTGTTTCACAATGGGTTCACACCTAGGTGCTGTATATGGCACTTACTGGGTTTGTGGTTAGGCTAGTCAAATGTCTAATTCTGGTTTTGCATATAGGATGTCTGATATAATAGTTGTCAGATTGACTTTTTCCAGACCTTCTACTTTGGTCTGGTTTAGTATATTTGACTTCAGACTCTCTGGTAATATGATAAATTATACGTTGGTTATTAGGCTTCTGTCAGTGCCCTAATATCTCATAGAATACTTTTAGACTTCATGTCTTCTGGGTGAAGATATATATGCCAGGAATTAAATTGGAGTATCTTTTACAACTTGTTATGGCATGTAATACTGATGGTGCCTAGAGTTCTTTGTCCCTTTTATTTCAAGTGTAATCAATTAATAATGATGCCAATGGGTTTGATAGCAGATTTGTTGGAATAATTATAATACTAGCTTCCAATTGGTACACAGGGTCTACGTTGCACCTTATTTAAAGCTGTAAGACATATACATTTTGGGATGAAGGATTGAATTTTCTTAGCTAAACTGGAATTTACTTGGTGCAATATATTTTTTCTTCTTTTTTTTTTTATATATTATGTATCAATTTCTGGTTTTGATATCTATTAACATATATTATCTGAAATGACCTGTTATTTAATCCACATCTTAGGGTGTTTAGTGTAAAATTTCAGATTTTAAGTCTTGTATTTGACTGTTGTAAAAATATAATGATTTTATTTTTTTGACTTTTTTGACTTTTGTATAGGCGATTTAGAGAATGCCTTATTTTAGCAAGTGTGCTTACAGGTTAAGTCTGTATGACATCACCTGACATTCACCTCATAAATGTGGCTTAATTCAAGTTACCCACATACAGTACCCTTTATCTGTTTAGCTGTATTTGAATTAAAGATACATTACTCTTAAAGCTAAATCGTGCAGTAACTGTTTGTGCGTGTTGTAACTGGTCTTGGTGGCTGTTTAACTTATATGTTAATTTTTTTTGAAAAAAGGCAAAAGAAAAAACTGTATCTTAAGAGAGGCCTTATTTTGGCCTTGTTGGTAATATATTAAATCTAAATTCCAGTTCAAGTTTGTGTGTCCTTTACATTTATTATATCACTGGCGTGTAGCACAATTGTCAAAATACCATGGGGGTCAGTGTATGATTACTTAAATACAATATGCTTAATAAAGTTTGTAGTTAGCATTGGCTTGATATCATATAGCACTCGTACTGTTTGGAATGCTGTGAGCTGAAATAGCGTAATATGAGTCTTGTAGTGATTCTCAAACAGTGTCTATTAGAGTTAGGTGTCGGCTTGTCTAGTAACTTAGAAGAAAAATCTTATTTTGCCACCTGTAGTTTGTAGATTACGCTTCTACAGTTTACCTAACCACTTTTAAATATTTGTTATCCCCAAATTGTCTACCCCCTTCTAGCGTGTCACCGAATTGCTGAGTGTAATTCTGACCGTTCCGGTCAATATGCTATGGTTGCTTTTTAGCAAATGTGACTATATATATGTATTAATCTTTACCGGATTGCCAACATTTAGAATTAAATAAATTGTGAAACCAGTTCCTATGCCATTAAAAAAACCAACTAATTGGGGTGTTTGTTAGACTATACCCCCCCTGACATGTTTCGCCGTTTCTATTTCGGCTTTCTCAAAGGTTAATGAATTTAGTTGGATGATCCTAACTGTTTAAATAATTAGCAACAGAAAGGAAGGAACCAACAAAGTAACACTTACTCAGTGTAATGTTTAAACCAGGTTAACAGGAGGATCGCATTCATAGTCTGTAAATATTTGGTGTTATGAGGTTATACAGCTGGTAGCTGAGAGAACAATCTCCTGCTAATGATTCTAAGCACTCCGGACACAGGGAGAGAGGTAGTGCAGCAGCTGACAGGCACTGAGTGGAAATGCTCCAGACACAGGGAGAGAGGTAATGCAGCAGCTGACAGGCACTGAGTGGAAATGCTCTAGACACAGGGAGAGAGGTAATGCAGCAGCTGACAGGCACTGAGTGGAAATGCTCCAGACAGAGGAAGAGAGGTAATGCAGCAGCTGACAAGCACTGAGTGGAAATGCTCCAGACACAGGGAGAGAGGTAATGCAGCAGCTGACAGGCACTGAGTGGAAATGCTTCAGACACAGGGAGAGAGGTAATACAGCAGCTGACAGGCACTGAGTGGAAATGCTCCAGACACAGGGAGAGAGGTAGTGCAGCAGCTGACAGGCACTGAGTGGAAATGCTCCAGACACAGGGAGAGAGGTAATGCAGCTGCTGACAGGCACTGAGTGGAAATGCTCCAGACACAGGGAGAGAGGTAATGCAGCAGCTGACAGGCACTGAGTGGAAATGCTCCAGACAGAGGAAGAGAGGTAATGCAGCAGCTGACAAGCACTGAGTGGAAATGCTCCAGACACAGGGATAGAGGTAATGCAGCAGCTGACAGGCACTGAGTGGAAATGCTCCAGACACAGGGAGAGAGGAAATGCAGCAGCTGACAGGCACTGAGTGGAAATGCTCCAGACACAGGGAGAGAGGTAATGCAGCAGCTGACAGGCACTGAGTGGAAATGCTCCAGACACAGGGAAAGAGGTAATGCAGCAGCTGACAGGCACTGAGTGGAAATGCTCCAGACATAGGGAGAAAGGTAATGCAGCAGCTGACAGGTACTGAGTGGAAATGCTCCAGACAGAGGGAGAGAGGTAATGCAGCAGCTGACAGGTACTGAGTGGAAATGCTCCAGACAGAGGGAGAAAGGTAATGCAGCAGCTGACAGGTACTGAGTGGAAATGCTCCAGACACAGGGAGAGAGGTAATGCAGCAGCTGACAGGCACTGAGTGGAAATGCTCCAGACACAGGGAGAGAGGTAATGCAGCAGCTGACAGGCACTGAGTGGAAATGCTCCAGACACAGGGAGAGAGGTAATGCAGCAGCTGACAGGTACTGAGTGGAAATGCTCCAGACAGAGGGAGAGAGGTAATGCAGCAGCTGACTAGCACTGAGTGGAAATGCTCCAGACACAGGGAGAGAGGTAATGCAGCTGCTGACAGGCACTGAGTGGAAATGCTCCAGACACAGGGAGAGAGGTAATGCAGCAGCTGACAGGCACTGAGTGGAAATGCTCCAGACACAGGGAGAGAGGTAATGCAGCAGCTGACAAGCACTGAGTGGAAATGCTCCAGACACAGGGATAGAGGTAATGCAGCAGCTGACAGGCACTGAGTGGAAATGCTCCAGACACAGGGAGAGAGGAAATGCAGCAGCTGACAGGCACTGAGTGGAAATGCTCCAGACACAGGGAGAGAGGTAATGCAGCAGCTGACAGGCACTGAGTGGAAATGCTCCAGACACAGGGAGAGAGGTAATGCAGCAGCTGACAGGCACTGAGTGGAAATGCTCCAGACATAGGGAGAAAGGTAATGCAGCAGCTGACAGGTACTGAGTGGAAATGCTCCAGACAGAGGGAGAGAGGTAATGCAGCAGCTGACAGGTACTGAGTGGAAATGCTCCAGACAGAGGGAGAAAGGTAATGCAGCAGCTGACAGGTACTGAGTGGAAATGCTCCAGACACAGGGAGAGAGGTAATGCAGCAGCTGACAGGCACTGAGTGGAAATGCTCCAGACACAGGGAGAGAGGTAATGCAGCAGCTGACAGGCACTGAGTGGAAATGCTCCAGACACAGGGAGAGAGGTAATGCAGCAGCTGACAGGCACTGAGTGGAAATGCTCCAGACACAGGGAGAGAGGTAGTGCAGCAGCTGACAGGCACTGAGTGGAAATGCTCCAGACACAGGGAGAGAGGTAGTGCAGCAGCTGACAGGCACTGAGTGGAAATGCTCCAGACACAGGGAGAGAGGTAATGCAGCAGCTGACAGGCACTGAGTGGAAATGCTCCAGACACAGGGAGAGAGGTAATGCAGCAGCTGACAGGCACTGAGTGGAAATGCTCCAGACAGAGGGAGAGAGGTAATGCAGCAGCTGACAGGTACTGAGTGGAAATGCTCCAGACAGAGGGAGAAAGGTAATGCAGCAGCTGACAGGTACTGAGTGGAAATGCCCCAGACAGAGGGAGAGAGGTAATGCAGCAGCTGACAGGTACTGAGTGGAAATGCTCCAGACAGAGGGAGAAAGGTAATGCAGCATCTGACAGGTACTGAGTGGAAATGCTCCAGACACAGGGAGAGAGGTAATGCAGCAGCTGACAGGCACTGAGTGGAAATGCTCCAGACACAGGGAGAGAGGTAATGCAGCAGCTGACAGGCACTGAGTGGAAATGCTCCAGACACAGGGAGAGAGGTAATGCAGCAGCTGACAGGCACTGAGTGGAAATGCTCCAGACACAGGGAGAGAGGTAATTCAGCTGCTGACAGGCACTGAGTGGAAATGCTCCAGACACAGGGAGAGAGGTAATGCAGCAGCTGACAGGCACTGAGTGGAAATGCTCCAGACAGAGGAAGAGAGGTAATGCAGCAGCTGACAAGCACTGAGTGGAAATGCTCCAGACACAGGGATAGAGGTAATGCAGCAGCTGACAGGCACTGAGTGGAAATGCTCCAGACACAGGGAGAGAGGAAATGCAGCAGCTGACAGGCACTGAGTGGAAATGCTCCAGACACAGGGAGAGAGGTAATGCAGCAGCTGACAGGCACTGAGTGGAAATGCTCCAGACACAGGGAGAGAGGTAATGCAGCAGCTGACAGGCACTGAGTGGAAATGCTCCAGACATAAGGAGAAAGGTAATGCAGCAGCTGACAGGTACTGAGTGGAAATGCTCCAGACAGAGGGAGAGAGGTAATGCAGCAGCTGACAGGTACTGAGTGGAAATGCTCCAGACAGAGGGAGAAAGGTAATGCAGCAGCTGACAGGTACTGAGTGGAAATGCTCCAGACACAGGGAGAGAGGTAATGCAGCAGCTGACAGGCACTGAGTGGAAATGCTCCAGACACAGGGAGAGAGGTAATGCAGCAGCTGACAGGCACTGAGTGGAAATGCTCCAGACACAGGGAGAGAGGTAATGCAGCAGCTGACAGGCACTGAGTGGAAATGCTCCAGACCCAGGGAGAGAGGTAATGCAGCAGCTGACAGGCACTGAGTGGAAATGCTCCAGACACAGGGAGAGAGGTAATGCAGCAGCTGACAGGCACTGAGTGGAAATGCTCCAGACACAGGGAGAGAGGTAGTGCAGCAGCTGACAGGCACTGAGTGGAAATGCTCCAGACACAGGGAGAGAGGTAGTGCAGCAGCTGACAGGCACTGAGTGGAAATGCTCCAGACACAGGGAGAGAGGTAATGCAGCAGCTGACAGGCACTGAGTGGAAATGCTCCAGACACAGGGAGAGAGGTAATGCAGCAGCTGACAGGCACTGAGTGGAAATGCTCCAGACAGAGGGAGAGAGGTAATGCAGCAGCTGACAGGTACTGAGTGGAAATGCACCAGACAGAGGGAGAAAGGTAATGCAGCAGCTGACAGGTACTGAGTGGAAATGCCCCAGACAGAGGGAGAGAGGTAATGCAGCAGCTGACAGGTACTGAGTGGAAATGCTCCAGACAGAGGGAGAAAGGTAATGCAGCAGCTGACAGGTACTGAGTGGAAATGCTCCAGACACAGGGAGAGAGGTAATGCAGCAGCTGACAGGCACTGAGTGGAAATGCTCCAGACACAGGGAGAGAGGAAATGCAGCAGCTGACAGGCACTGAGTGGAAATGCTCCAGACACAGGGAGAGAGGTAATGCAGCAGCTGACAGGCACTGAGTGGAAATGCTCCAGACACAGGGAGAGAGGTAATGCAGCAGCTGACAGGCACTGAGTGGAAATGCTCCAGACATAGGGAGAAAGGTAATGCAGCAGCTGACAGGTACTGAGTGGAAATGCTCCAGACAGAGGGAGAGAGGTAATGCAGCAGCTGACAGGTACTGAGTGGAAATGCTCCAGACAGAGGGAGAAAGGTAATGCAGCAGCTGACAGGTACTGAGTGGAAATGCTCCAGACACAGGGAGAGAGGTAATGCAGCAGCTGACAGGCACTGAGTGGAAATGCTCCAGACACAGGGAGAGAGGTAATGCAGCAGCTGACAGGCACTGAGTGGAAATGCTCCAGACACAGGGAGAGAGGTAATGCAGCAGCTGACAGGCACTGAGTGGAAATGCTCCAGACACAGGGAGAGAGGTAATGCAGCAGCTGACAGGCACTGAGTGGAAATGCTCCAGACACAGGGAGAGAGGTAATGCAGCAGCTGACAGGCACTGAGTGGAAATGCTCCAGACACAGGGAGAGAGGTAGTGCAGCAGCTGACAGGCACTGAGTGGAAATGCTCCAGACACAGGGAGAGAGGTAGTGCAGCAGCTGACAGGCACTGAGTGGAAATGCTCCAGACACAGGGAGAGAGGTAATGCAGCAGCTGACAGGCACTGAGTGGAAATGCTCCAGACACAGGGAGAGAGGTAATCCAGCAGCTGACAGGCACTGAGTGGAAATGCTCCAGACAGAGGGAGAGAGGTAATGCAGCAGCTGACAGGTACTGAGTGGAAATGCTCCAGACAGAGGGAGAAAGGTAATGCAGCAGCTGACAGGTACTGAGTGGAAATGCCCCAGACAGAGGGAGAGAGGTAATGCAGCAGCTGACAGGTACTGAGTGGAAATGCTCCAGACAGAGGGAGAAAGGTAATGCAGCAGCTGACAGGTACTGAGTGGAAATGCTCCAGACACAGGGAGAGAGGTAATGCAGCAGCTGACAGGCACTGAGTGGAAATGCTCCAGACACAGGGAGAGAGGTAATGCAGCAGCTGACAGGCACTGAGTGGAAATGCTCCAGACACAGGGAGAGAGGTAATGCAGCAGCTGACAGGCACTGAGTGGAAATGCTCCAGACACAGGGAGAGAGGTAATGCAGCTGCTGACAGGCACTGAGTGGAAATGCTCCAGACACAGGGAGAGAGGTAATGCAGCAGCTGACAGGCACTGAGTGGAAATGCTCCAGACAGAGGAAGAGAGGTAATGCAGCAGCTGACAAGCACTGAGTGGAAATGCTCCAGACACAGGGATAGAGGTAATGCAGCAGCTGACAGGCACTGAGTGGAAATGCTCCAGACACAGGGAGAGAGGAAATGCAGCAGCTGACAGGCACTGAGTGGAAATGCTCCAGACACAGGGAGAGAGGTAATGCAGCAGCTGACAGGCACTGAGTGGAAATGCTCCAGACACAGGGAGAGAGGTAATGCAGCAGCTGACAGGCACTGAGTGGAAATGCTCCAGACATAGGGAGAAAGGTAATGCAGCAGCTGACAGGTACTGAGTGGAAATGCTCCAGACAGAGGGAGAGAGGTAATGCAGCAGCTGACAGGTACTGAGTGGAAATGCTCCAGACAGAGGGAGAGAGGTAATGCAGCAGCTGACAGGTACTGAGTGGAAATGCTCCAGACACAGGGAGAGAGGTAATGCAGCAGCTGACAGGCACTGAGTGGAAATGCTCCAGACACAGGGAGAGAGGTAATGCAGCAGCTGACAGGCACTGAGTGGAAATGCTCCAGACACAGGGAGAGAGGTAATGCAGCAGCTGACAGGCACTGAGTGGAAATGCTCCAGACACAGGGAGAGAGGTAGTGCAGCAGCTGACAGGCACTGAGTGGAAATGCTCCAGACACAAGGAGAGAGGTAGTGCAGCAGCTGACAGGCACTGAGTGGAAATGCTCCAGACACAGGGAGAGAGGTAATGCAGCAGCTGACAGGCACTGAGTGGAAATGCTCCAGACACAGGGAGAGAGGTAATGCAGCAGCTGATAGGCACTGAGTGGAAATGCTCCAGACACAGGGAGAGAGGTAATGCAGCAGCTGACAGGCACTGAGTGGAAATGCTCCAGACACAGGGAGAGAGGTAATGCAGCAGCTGACAGGCACTGAGTGGAAATGCTCCAGACACAGGGAGAGAGGTAATGCAGCAGCTGACAGGCACTGAGTGGAAATGCTCCAGACACAGGGAGAGAGGTAGTGCATCAGCTGACAGGCACTGAGTGGAAATGCTCCAGACACAGGGAGAGAGGTAATGCAGCAGCTGACAGGCACTGAGTGGAAATGCTCCAGACACAGGGAGAGAGGTAATGCAGCAGCTGACAGGCACTGAGTGGAAATGCTCCAGACACAGGGAGAGAGGTAATGCAGCAGCTGACAGGCACTGAGTGGAAATGCTCCAGACACAGGGAGAAAGGTAATGCAGCAGTAAAGATCTCCGTTAGCAGAGTAATTCAATCCAGATGTAGATGCCCTCTGTCCCCCTGCTCTTTGCGATGTGCATTGAGCCATTAGCAGTGAAAATAAGAGATAACCCAGACATTGCGGGAATAGGGGTGGGAGATAAAGAATATAAAATATCCCTTTTCGCAGATGATATCATCCTCACAGTCATGAAGCCACTACTTTCTCTACCAATAGTATACTCCACTCGGGATATAAAGTTAACAAAAGCAAATGCGAAGCCCTTAGTATCCACCTCCCAAAATCAACAAAGAAATTATTGGAGATAAACTTTGCATTCAAATGGGTTAAGTCAACTCTTAAATATTTGGGAGTTAATCTCACAAATGATGTCAACACACTCTATAAGGAAAATTATGTCCCCATGTTTTGACAGATTAAAGAGCTACTACTTAAATGGGCCAAATATAATATATCACTCTATGGGAGGGTTATATCCATTAAATTGACAATACTGCCTAGACTTCTATACCTATTTATAATACTTCCGATAACAATACTAATAGAGGCGCTACATGTGATACAAAGGAAAATATTAAAATATATTTGTCAGGGGAAAAGAGCGAGGATAAACAAACATAATCTAATGAGACATAGGAGGAGTGGAGGGATCGGATATTACTATGCAGTCAGACTTGCTCAGACCATACAATGCTATAAATTGGACCAAGCACCTCAGTGGGTTCAACTAGAAAAATATATCTTGGGGGTGGGAAGATTAGACAATATTCTCTGGGCGACTAAACAAAATAGGCCATGGCATATTAAAGAATACATTTCGATCAGACATACCACCTTTATTTTATTTATTTATAAAATATTTTACCAGGAAGGATACATTGAAATTTCTCTCGTTTTCAAGTATGATACAATAGGGTACAATAATAGAAAAACAATATAAATACATAACATATGCAGAATTTAACATAGAACCGGTAGGAAATATAAATCAACCATGACAGGTGCATTCTGTTTTGAGATATGCAGAGAGGGATCTCTTAAAGGATTTTAGACTTAGGGAAGGTTTTAAAGTGTGCGGGAGGTTGTCCCATAATTGTGGTGCTCTGTAGGAAAAGGAGGATCGAGCCGCTTTCTTTTTGTATGGAGGCAGATTAAATAATGTACTGCTACTGGATCGGAGGTTATGGGAGATGGGAACAGCCGGGGAGAGCATTCTGCTCAGGTAGGGTGGGAGCTTCCCAGAAAGGCTCTTAAACAAAAGGCAGGAAAGATGGAGGGTGCGTCTGGATTCCAGTGACAGCCAGTTTAGTTTATTTAGCATGTAACAATGGTGGGTCCTGTAGTTACATTGTAGCACAAAGCGGCAGAACGAGTTATACAGTGTATTAAGTTTATTAAGGTGAGTTTGAGGTGCAGGTGCATATACTACATCTTCATAATCCATGATTGGCATCAGCATTTGCTGTACAATATTTTCCTTTACTGTAGGGCTGAGGCAGGATTTGTTTCTGTACAGGGCACCTAGTTTTGGATAGAGTTTAGATGCAAGTTTTTCTATGTGGAGGCCAAAAGATAGATTGGGGTCTAACAACATACCCAAGTATTTGAAAGAGTGGACTGCGGTCAGTGTGCCATTTGATTTTGTTTTAATGCGTAGATGGAACTTTTGTAGTTTGCGTAATTAAGGTACCATTCCAAAGATCATTGTGACAGTTTTGTCAGTGTTTAGTAAGAGTTAGTCTTTTGAGATCCACTTTTCTACCTCTGTGAACTGGTCTTGGAGCACTGCCTCAAACTGCGGCAGATCGGGTTTGTTTGCATAGATTACCACGTCGTCTGTGTAAATGTGTACAGTTGAGGATTTGCAGACATTTGGCAGATTATTTATAAATAATGTGAATAGTAGGGGGCCGAGAATGGAACCTTGGGGAACACCACACGTGACTGGGAGAGGGAGGGCGTCACTGTCAGAAATGGAGACATACTGTGATCGATCCGATACATATGATCGAAACCAGGTTAGCGGATGATCACCAATACCTAAGTTTTTTAGTTTGAGCAGTAGTATGTCGTGGTCTACTGTGTCAAAGGCCTTTGCAAAATCAAGAAAAATAGCTCCAGTTAGGTCTCCTTGTTCCATGCCAGTTTGGATGTTGTTGCAAACTTTTAGGAGGGCAGTTGTAGTGGAGTGATTCGGGCGAAAACCCGATTGAACAGGGGTCATATAGCTAGATTGTTGGTAATACTCACATAGTTGCGTATGGACACATTTTTCTAAGATTTTTGACAATACTTTATTTGGGATACATTGATCAGGACATATCCCCTAATTAGTGTAAGGTCGCGGCTGACCCCACTCACCCTGATTAACTCATTAATCAGCACACACATTCAAAAGAAATGGGAGAATAAGGGCCTTTACCGAATTGCAGACGCGTTTATAAATAATAATATAATGACCTTTATCCAATATGCGGAATTAGGTATTCCTGAGCAGAATGAGCGTTTCCATTACTTACAACTTAAATCAAGAGTACGAGAAATAATAGGACCAGATAAACCCCCGAATAACACCGTATTTGAGACATTATGTCTTTCAAAAAATCCTAGAAGGGGCCTGATAGCACTACTCTATCCGACCTTCAGTGAAGGGATCAACATGGAAAAAGAGTTCTTTATTGTTAAATGGGAACACGACTTCAATAAGACCTGGACGGTGTAGTCATGGGTGACAAACATTGATAAAGGCCTATCGTTCTCTCCAAATGCAATGTTGAAAGAAAATTATATTAAGGTACAAATTGTATATCTACCCCACAAGAATTACTAGCACACTGGAAGACACTCCTCATATGTGTTATAGGGGGTGCGGAAAGATTGGGACATATTCGCACATGTGGTGGCAGTGTGAGAAAGTTAAAAAGATATGGGATCTTACCTCAGCTTATTAAGGTTCCATCCTAGACACTGAAATAGATCTAACCCCAGAACAAGTCTTGCTTCACTTCCCCCCCAGACAGGTTTTTAAAAAGACATCACAAACTAATAGCAATGATTTGCACTATTGTGAGGATTTGTATAGCTAGATTTTGGAAGGTGGATCCACCCACCTTTGAATATATTAAAAAGAAAATTGAATATCATTATAACATGACTAGTGCCTCAGCAGCTCTCTTGAACTCTAGTGACAGGTTCATTCAACATTTAAAGTGACGGTAAGCACCAGAATTTTTGTTGTTTAAAAAGGAAGATAATCCCTTTATTACCTATTCCACAGTTTTGCATAACAAACACAGTTATAATAATATACTTTTTACCTCTGTGATTACCTTGTATCTATGCCTCTGCAAACTGCCCCCTTATTTCAGTTCTTTTGACAGACTTGTATTTTTAGCCAATCAGTGCTGACTCCAAGGAGCTTCATGTGCTTGAGCTCAATGTTATCTATATGAAACACATGAACTAATGCCCTCTAGTGGTGAAAAACTGCTTTCAGATTAGAGGCGGCCTTCAAGGTTTAAGAAATTAGCATATGAACCTCCTAGGTTTGGCTTTCAACTAAGAATACCAAGAGAACAAAGCAAAATTGGTAATAAAAGTAAATTGGAAAGTTGTTTAAAATGACATGCCCCATTTAAATCATGAAAGTTTTCTTTTACTTGACTATCCCTTTAACAAGACTGCAGCTCCGCTCTGCTTTTTTTCCCTCTTTTGGATCACCAGTTTTGGATGTTGCTTGCCGCAGTGTATCCCCAGGCTACGGGCAAGTACTCTTGTTTACACCCCCCTACTTCACGTCATACGTGACGTCACTCACCTGTGCCGCTGGAGTTTCTGTTAGTGCGGTAGGAGGCGACGACCGGGACACAGCTCTGGAGGCGGGCTAAGTGAAACCTCTCAGTCCATGTAGAGCACAGAAGGGCCCTGCAAGTTTGCAAGCATTGTCGTACAGCTCCATTGATTCCGCTTTGGACACAGCACATCGCGGCCATACAGGTACCAAACTAAACTGGTTTTCTTCGACAGTGTACAAGGACACGGGGTTACAGAGGTACTAACATAGACCCGTTATAACATTGAGACATTCTCGTTATTAACTTTGCCATTTGCTTAAGAATATCATTCTCTCTCTTTTTTGAAGACAGGTTTGACAGAAGGAATCTGCCCCTGGGCGGAGAGGACTTGAACCCTATCCTGTAACCCTGGGCGACTACCTCCAGAACCCAGGTGCCCTGGACATCGTGCAACTAGTTGTCTACGAATAGAGACAATCTGCCAGTCGGGGGCCGCCCCTTCATGCGGACTTAGTCTTGGCGGGCTTCTTGTTCTCCTTAGACTTGTTCCAGGCTTGGGCAGGCTTCCAGACGGCCTTTGGTTGGTCCGCTTTCCCTGAGGGCTGTTGGCATTGTGTCTTATCCCCACGAAAGGGACAAAAATTAGAACCCTTAGGTTTCGCCTTCTTATCCTGGAGAAGGAAGGCACACTTGCCTACTGTAATCATGGATATGATAGAGTCCAGACCTAGACCAAACAGGATCTTGCCCTTAAAAGGCAAAGAAAGCAGCCTCGTCTTAGAGGTCATGTCTGCCGACCACGATGCTAGAGCCGAAAAACCTGATACCTTAGCATTCAGGCGGATAATTTGCATATTAGCATCACGAATGAAGGAATTGGCCACCTTTAGGGCCTTAATCTTCTCCTGCACCTCTTCGAAAGAGGGTTTGCCCTCAATCATATCAAATAAGGCGTTGTGCCAATATGACGCAGCTCCAGCAACCGCCGCTGTTGGTTGAAAAACAAACCCCGTGTGTTGAAACATCTTTTCCAACTTTTTATCCATAGGCTCCTTAAACAAAGAACTATCCTCTAAAGGAATCGTTGTGCGCTTAGCGAGCGTGGAGATGGCCCCATCCACCTTGGGAATGGTCCCCCACAACTCCAGCTGGGCCTTCGGGACGGGGAAAAGCTTTTTAAAATGAGAGGGAAAAAAAGGAAGAACCTAACCTCTCCCACTCGTTCTTTATAATGTTCACCATCTTGACGGGCACTGGGAGAGAAAAGGAGGGCTCTTCTGGAAGCTTCGTTTCCAGAAACTCCAAAGTAGCAAGTACTTGTTTTAGTAAGAAACACAAGTTCTCCATCTTAAACCTAAAACTGGGCTCCTCCTCTACCGGAGGTTTAGATGACACAGACTCCGACCCCGATGCGTCTGAATGGGCCTCGTCATCGTACCACCAGTCCAGGGCGTCCGACACTGACAAATCCTGGGACAGGCTGCTATGAAAAGCTCTACGCTTGCGCTAAGCAGAACACAGCAAAGCATGGATCACCTTAGCGACTGCCGTTTCAAGCTGATCTGCAAAATCAGGCGGCCAAGCAATCTCCCCCGAAGGAGTAACAGTCAGACCCTGGGGCGCTGCATGTGGGATAGGGGACCTGGGGCGCTGCATGTGGGATAGGGGACGTCATTAGGGAACGTACCTCACAGGACAGTGACCCCTCAGAGGTGGACGACTTAGTAGTGCTAGACTTTCTCTTATGTTTGGAAGTCGTAGCCTTCTCAAGGCATGTGGAACACAGTTGCGCAGGCTGGTCTACCAAAACCTTACAATAAACACAGGTATATGACTTAGTTAAAGAGGGAGTACCCTCTAACGCGTCAGAATCCTCCATAGCTTTTAGAAAAAAGATAAGACAGGCACCCTAATAACCACCAGGGCACTCACCACCTCCTATGACTCAGACTGCAGAAGCCGTTTTATCTCCTCCGTCGCAGATCAGACCGGAAGTGAAGAGGCCCCACCCGGTCACAAGGATGACTCTGCAGGACCTCCCCCTGCTGAGGAGAAAATGCGCAAAAAAAGACAGCGCAAAAACTCCCGGAAGAGAACCTGTCAGTTCCACAAAAAAAGCTAGAGCCATGTCCTTGCACATAACACAACAATCACACAATAAACATATCATGTACATACCCCCCCCCTGTTCAATAATCCCCCTAAAGGAATATTAACCCTTGATTCTATAAAGATAAAGGTGCCACACTGTGGCCCTGTTCTCTGCGTTATCATGATATAAAATATGAAACGATCTTACCAGAATCTACGCCGTGGAACAGAAACACGGCCCTTCAAGTGTGACAGGTGATAGCTGCGCTCCTGAAATAGACTTGAGAGAACACAATCTGCGAAACTCGTCAACGCAGATTGCTGTAGGAGCTGTTAATATGAATCGGGATGGTGTCGCAAAGGGAAGCTACCTCTGCATCTCTGGACTCTAACGTTCACCCAGGCCCTCAACTGAGAAGCTTGAAGGGCTACTTAAACTCCTGTCCCATAATGAAGGGTAGAACCCTTAATAAGAGACCTCCGATTTTCCGGCACCTCTCTGCCACAAAAGGCAAAGTATGACTGGGGGATGAGGGGAGTGGGGGAGGTATTTAGGTTCTTAATTCCCACAAGTAATGAATGAAGCCGTGGACTCTCCTCCCCTTTAGATGGAAACCAACCACTGATACCGTGGTTTGAATTGTGTATTATATATGTAGTGGAGAGTTTTTATAAGGTAGATTAAAATTATTGAAAGTTATATTCATCTTTTTGTTAGCAGCCAGTTTATTTACCTGTTTATTGAGAATAGAGTGAAAGATGCAATTCAACCTTACATTTTCAATCTATGGGATACTTTGATGTTGATTTAAAACTGTGTACTAAATAGAGTTACATTTTATTTTTCATATATAGGACCAGTTTACAAGTGGAGTGCTAAATATCACTTTTGTGAAAGCAATACAGGTAGCCCTCAGTTTACGCTGGGGTTAGGTTCCAGAAGGAATGGTTGTAAATCGAAACCGTTGTAAATTGAAACCCAGTTATAATGTAAGTCAATGGGAAGTGAGGGATTTAGGTTCTAGGCCCCTCTCAAAATTGTCATAAGTAACACCTAATACATTATTTTTAAAGCTTTGAAATGAAGACTTTAAATGCTAAACAGCATTTTAAACCTAACAATATAATCACACAACACAGAATATACAATTAAACTAAGTTAAATGAACAAAAACATTTGCTGAACAGCACCTAATAAAATAATTACACAGCAGATTGTATCATCATCAAACTAAGTTAAATGAACAAAATCTTTTGCTGAACAGCATTATAACCCTAATAAAAAAAATCACACAACACAGACTTTAGTTGCATTTTTCTGCAAACAGTTCTTTGCATTGTTAGGATGTTAGATAATATTGGGTCTGTAGCAATTTTATGCATTCTAGTATGGGCTGATTCATAGACAGGATGATCTTGTTCCATTGAAAGCTTTGCTCGATAGCTAATGTCTGTGTTCTGTGTACACTGTTTCATTTCAGCCTGCATGTGTGTATCTTTGCTGCAACACAAGCGGACAGCTCCACCTACTGGCTATTTTAATCAATGCACACAATGCTTTTCAATAGCAGTCACATGACTGAAAAAAAAGGTTGTTATTCTGAAACAGCGCAAATTGAACCGGCATAAACCGAGGGCCACCTGTATTTGTTCTCCAGTCCACTGAGTAATACCAGAGCACAGTAATGTGCACTGGTATTACAAGTTGACAGCAATTGTGCTCAGGAGAGGGTGCTTCCATAGGCTCCTATGAGAACCTTGCGCAGCGAAGGGGGTAAGTAGTGCAGCGATGGTAGCAAATTGTAAATATTTACTGGGAACACACAGTTCCCATAGACCGCAATGTAAAGGCACTTTTCAGTGTCGTGTTTTTTTTTTTTTCAAACACCCCACACCCGCCAATTTTAGCCCCCAAAACTGCCTGGTGCAGTTATTTTATTCAAAAATTAAAATGCTACAATTTTTTTTTTTTTTTAATAAAATACACAACATGGTATTTTGGGGCACATTTATAAAATTAACCAGAGATCTGATCACTGGTTAATTTTATAAGCGCTAATTACTACCGCGAGCTCGCGGTAGCAATAACCAGCCATTAGTGCACCACTTATAATCTAGCCCATAAACTTTTAGTCCATAGTAAACAATGTCAACATCAACCTTGAGCAGTTCCTGCAAGAATATATTCTGTACTCATTTTTTGTCATTAGTGTTACATTTATGCCTCTATTTAAATGGTTAGAATTCTATGTATTTTTTTCAAAAGTGTAGTCAAATTTGATAATGTAGGCTTGCATGACATCTGTGTTTGCTGCACATATAAGCTATGGTGAGATGTTTGGGGATGCATTTTATTTAAAATACCTGTTCATGTTAAAGGAACTGGATTTAACCGTCCTAGGTTGTTTGGAGTGATTAAAAAAAACATCATGGTTATTCAATAAATAATAAATTGAAAATAAAAATGTATTTAAAAACATTAGGAGGCCTATTTAACAAATGTCTGTCGGACCTGATCCGACAGTGCGGATCAGGTCCGACAGACTTCGCTGAATACAAAGAGCAATACGCTCTCCGTATTCAGCATTGCACCAGCAGCTCACAAGAGCTGCTGGTGCAATGCCGCCCTCTGCAGACTCGCGGCCAATGGGCCGCCAGCAGGGGATATCAATCAACCCGATCGTACTCGATCGGGTTGAATTCCGGCAATTCCTGTCTTTAGACCGCTGCTTCATAACTGGTGTTTCTGGTGAGTCTGAAGACTCGCCAGAAACACGGGCCCTCAACCTCCGTTCGGAGCTTGATAGATAGGCCCCTAGTTCAGAATTCTGCAAAATTCTTCAGCAAATCAGTTGTTAGATTCGTCAGCCATTTACCCTATTTTTGAAAGAATAAATATCACATAAACTGAGATAAATTTGAGGAAAATTACATCCAAATTTGAGCCCAATTGCAGATTTGACACACAATACACTTTACATTTTTAAATTCACTATTAGACCCCTATCAGCATTTAGTGAATAAACCCCCATTACTATTTATAAAATAAACTTTTAACACCATTTAAAAAATAAGCACCTATTTAGTCAATAAGTCCTTATGAAAAATCAGTCTATTCTAGCCTAAATGTATAGTTTTTCCACTCTATTGACAATTCATTGTTTAGCAGATAATCCCCACAAAAACATAATTTATGCTTACCTGATAAATTCCTTTCTTCTGTTGTGTGATCAGTCCACGGGTCATCATTACTTCTGGGATATAACTCCTCCCCAACAGGAAATGCAAGAGGATTCACCCAGCAGAGCTGCATATAGCTCCTCCCCTCTACGTCAGTCCCAGTCATTCGACCAAGAATCAACGAGAAAGGAGTAACCAAGGGTGAAGTGGTGACTGGAGTATAATTTAAAAGATATTTACCTGCCTTAAAACAGGGCGGGCCGTGGACTGATCACACAACAGAAGAAAGGAATTTATCAGGTAAGCATAAATTATGTTTTCTTCTGTTATGTGTGATCAGTCCACGGGTCATCATTACTTCTGGGATACCAATACCAAAGCAAAAGTACACGGATGACGGGAGGGATAGGCAGGCTCATTATACAGAAGGAACCACTGCCTGAAGAACCTTTCTCCCAAAAATAGCCTCCGAAGAAGCAAAAGTGTCAAATTTGTAAAATTTGGAAAAAGTATGAAGCGAAGACCAAGTTGCAGCCTTGCAAATCTGTTCAACAGAGGCCTCATTCTTAAAGGCCCAAGTGGAAGCCACAGCTCTAGTGGAGTGAGCTGTAATTCTTTCAGGAGGCTGCTGTCCAGCAGTCTCATAGGCTAAACGTATTATGCTACGAAGCCAAAAAGAGAGAGAGGTAGCAGAAGCTTTTTGACCTCTCCTCTGTCCAGAATAAACGACAAACAGGGAAGAAGTTTGGCGAAAATCTTTAGTTGCCTGCAAGTAGAACTTGAGGGCACGAACTACATCCAGATTGTGTAGAAGACGTTCCTTCTTTGAAGAAGGATTTGGACACAAGGATGGAACAACAATCTCTTGATTGATATTCCTGTTAGTGACTACCTTAGGTAAGAACCCAGGTTTAGTACGCAGAACTACCTTGTCTGAGTGAAAAATCAGATAAGGAGAATCACAATGTAAGGCTGATAACTCAGAGACTCTTCGAGCCGAGGAAATAGCCATTAAAAACAGAACTTTCCAAGATAACAATTTTATATCAATGGAATGAAGGGGTTCAAACGGAACACCCTGTAAAACTTTAAGAACTAAGTTTAAACTCCATGGCGGAGCAACAGCTTTAAACACAGGCTTGATCCTAGCTAAAGCCTGACAAAAGGCCTGGACGTCTGGATTTTCTGACAGACGCCTGTGTAACAAGATGGACAGAGCTGAAATCTGTCCCTTTAATGAACTAGCTGATAGACCCTTCTCTAAACCTTCTTGTAGAAAGGACAATATCCTAGCGATCCTAACCTTACTCCAGGAGTAACCTTTGGATTCGCACCAGTATAGGTATTTACGCCATATTTTATGGTAAATCCTTCTGGTAACAGGCTTCCTAGCCTGTATCAGGGTATCAATAACCGACTCAGAAAAACCACGTTTTGATAAAATCAAGCGTTCAATTTCCAAGCAGTCAGCTTCAGAGAAGTTAGATTTTGATGTTTGAATGGACCCTGTATCAGAAGGTCCTGTCTTAGAGGTAGAGACCAAGGCGGACAGGATGACATGTCCACTAGATCTGCATACCAAGTCCTGCATGGCCATGCAGGCGCTATTAGAATCACTGATGCTCTCTCCTGTTTGATTTTGGCAATCAATCGAGGAAGCAGCGGGAAGGGTGGAAACACATAAGCCATCCCGAAGTTCCAAGGTGCTGTCAAAGCATCTATCAGAACCGCTCCCGGATCCCTGGATCTGGACCCGTAGAGAGGAAGTTTGGCGTTCTGGCGAGACGCCATGAGATCTATCTCTGGTTTGCCCCAACGTCGAAGTATTTGGGCAAAGACCTCCGGATGAAGTTCCCACTCCCCCGGATGAAAAGTTTGGCGACTCAAGAAATCCGCCTCCCAGTTCTCCACTCCCGGGATGTGGATTGCTGACAGGTGGCAAGAGTGAGACTCTGCCCAGCGAATTATCTTTGATACTTCCATCATTGCTAGGGAGCTTCTTGTCCCTCCCTGATGGTTGATGTAAGCTACAGTCGTGATGTTGTCCGACTGAAACCTGATGAACCCCCGAGTTGTTAATTGGGGCCAAGCCAGAAGGGCATTGAGAACTGCTCTCAATTCCAGAATGTTTATTGGAAGGAGACTCTCCTCCTGATTCCATAGTCCCTGAGCCTTCAGAGAATTCCAGACAGCGCCCCAACCTAGTAGGCTGGCGTCTGTTGTTACAATTGTCCAGTCTGGCCTGCTGAATGGCATCCCCCTGGACAGGTGTGGCCGATAAAGCCACCATAGAAGAGAATTTCTGGTCTCTTGATTCAGATTCAGAGTAGGGGACAAATCTGAGTAATCCCCATTCCA
The DNA here is from genome assembly GCF_027579735.1 of Bombina bombina. Lineage (NCBI taxonomy): Eukaryota > Metazoa > Chordata > Amphibia > Anura > Bombinatoridae > Bombina > Bombina bombina. Next base: position 143,402,790 of record NC_069499.1, on the reverse strand, counting down.
CTGACTTAGCATGCACAATTGCAGCGGTCTGAGGTGTAGGCGTGCAAAAGGTACTATGTCCATTGCCGCTACCATTAAGCCGATCACCTCCATGCATTGAGCTACTGACGGGTGTTGAATGGAATGAAGGACACGGCATGCATTTTGAAGCTTTGTTAACCTGTCTTCTGTCAGGTAAATCTTCATTTCTACAGAATCTATAAGAGTCCCCAAGAATGGAACTCTTGTGAGAGGAAAAAGAGAACTCTTCTTTTCGTTCACTTTCCATCCATGCGACCTTAGAAATGCCAGAACTAACTCTGTATGAGACTTGGCAGTTTGAAAGCTTGAAGCTTGTATTAGAATGTCGTCTAGGTACGGAGCTACCGAAATCCCTCGCGGTCTTAGTACCGCCAGAAGGGCACCCAGAACCTTTGTGAAGATTCTTGGAGCCGTAGCCAATCCGAATGGAAGAGCTACAAACTGGTAGTGCCTGTCTAAGAAGGCAAACCTTAGATACCGGTGATGATCTTTGTGAATCGGTATGTGAAGGTAAGCATCTTTTAAATCCACTGTGGTCATGTACTGACCCTTTTGGATCATGGGTAAGATTGTCCGAATAGTTTCCATTTTGAACGATGGAACTCTTAGGAATTTGTTTAGAATCTTTAAATCTAAGATTGGCCTGAAAGTTCCCTCTTTTTTGGGAACCACAAACAGGTTTGAGTAGAACCCTTGTCCTTGTTCCGACCGCGGAACCGGATGGATCACTCCCATTAATAACAGATCTTGTACACAGCGTAGAAACGCTTCTTTCTTTATCTGGTTTGTTGACAACCTTGACAGATGAAATCTCCCTCTTGGGGGAGATAATTTGAAGTCTAGAAGGTATCCCTGAGATATGATCTCTAGCGCCCAGGGATCCTGAACATCTCTTGCCCAGGCCTGGGCGAAGAGAGAAAGTCTGCCCCCCACTAGATCCGGTCCCGGATCGGGGGCTCTCGGTTCATGCTGTCTTTGGGGCAGCAGCAGGTTTCCTGGCCTGCTTGCTCTTGTTCCAGGACTGGTTAGGCTTCCAGCCTTGCCTGTAACGAGCAACAGCTCCCTCCTGTTTTGGTGCAGTGGAGGTTGATGCTGCTCCTGTTTTGAAATTCCGAAAGGGACGAAAATTAGACTGTCTAGCCTTAGGTTTGGCTTTGTCTTGAGGTAGGGCGTGGCCCTTACCTCCTGTAATGTCAGCGATAATTTCTTTCAAACCGGGCCCAAATAAAGACTGCCCCTTGAAAGGTATATTAAGTAATTTGGACTTAGAAGTAACATCAGCTGACCAGGATTTTAGCCACAGCGCCCTACGTGCCTGTATGGCGAATCCTGAGTTCTTAGCCGTAAGTTTGGTTAAATGTACTACGGCCTCCGAAATGAATGAATTAGCTAGTTTAAGGACTCTAAGCCTGTCCGTAATGTCGTCTAGCGTAGATGAACTAAGGTTCTCTTCCAGAGACTCAATCCAAAATGCTGCCGCAGCCGTAATCGGCGCGATACATGCAAGGGGTTGCAATATAAAACCTTGTTGAACAAACATTTTCTTAAGGTAACCCTCTAATTTTTTATCCATTGGATCTGAAAAAGCACAGCTATCCTCCACCGGGATAGTGGTACGCTTAGCTAAAGTAGAAACTGCTCCCTCCACCTTAGGGACCGTTTGCCATAAGTCCCGAGTGGTGGTGTCTATTGGAAACATCTTTCTAAATATTGGAGGGGGTGAGAACGGCACACCGGGTCTATCCCACTCCTTAGTAACAATTTCAGTTAGTCTCTTAGGTATAGGAAACACGTCAGTACTCGCCGGTACCGCAAAGTATTTATCCAACCTACACAGTTTCTCTGGTATTGCAACGGTGTTACAATCATTGAGAGCTGCTAAGACCTCCCCTAGTAATACACGGAGGTTCTCCAATTTAAATTTAAAATTTGAAATATCTGAATCCAATCTGTTTGGATCAGAACCGTCACCTACAGAATGAAGCTCTCCGTCCTCATGCTCTGCAAGCTGTGACGCAGTATCAGACATGGCCCTAGTATTGTCAGCGCACTCTGTTCTCACCCCAGAGTGATCACGCTTGCCTCTTAGTTCTGGTAATTTAGACAAAACTTCAGTCATAACAGTAGCCATATCTTGTAATGTTATCTGTAATGGCCGCCCAGATGTACTAGGCGCCATAATATCACGCACCTCCCGGGCGGGAGATGCAGGTACTGCCGCGTGAGGCGAGTTAGTCGGCATAACTCTCCCCTCGCTGTTTGGTGAAATTTGTTCAAATTGTACAGATTGACTTTTATTTAAAGTAGCATCAATACAGTTAGTACATAAATTTCTATTGGGCTCCACCTTGGCATTGGAACAAATGACACAGATATCTTCCTCTGAGTCAGACATGTTTAACACACTAGCAATAAACTTGCAACTTGGTTATAATCTTTTTTAGCAAAAACGTACTGTGCCTCAAAGAGGTACTAAACGATTAAATGATTAAATGACAGTTGAAATAATGAACTGAAAAACAGTTATAGCATCAAACTTTAAAACAACACAACTTTTAGCAAAGGTTTGTTCCCATTAGAAAAATAACAATAATTAAATTTGACATAAAAATTACAGAGCAACGTTTTTATTCACAGTCAATATAAAATTCTCACAGCTCTGCTGAGAGAATCTACCTCCCTCTAAAGAAGTTTGAAGACCCCTGAGATCTGTCAGAGATGAACCGGATCATGCAGGAAATATAAGAGTAACTGACTGGAATTTTTTGATGCGTAGCAAAGAGCGCCAAAAACGGCCCCTCCCCCTCACACACAGCAGTGAAGAGAAACGAAACTGTCATAATTAAAACCAAACAACTGCCAAGTGGAAAATAATGCCCAAATATTTATTCACTCAGTACCTCAGAAATGTAAACGATTCTACATTCCAGCAAAAACGTTTAACATGATAAATACTTATTAAAAGGATTAGTGACTTTTAACAGAGTAGTTCCGGTGAAATACCATCCCCAGAATACTGAAGTGTATACATACATGACATTATAACGGTATGGCAGGATTTTCTCATCAATTCCATTCAGAAAATAAAAACTGCTACATACCTCAATGCAGATTCATCTGCCCGCTGTCCCCTGATCTGAAGCTTTTACCTCCCTCAGATGGCCGAGAACAGCAATATGATCTTAACTACTCCGGTTAAAATCATAGTAAAAAACTCTGGTAGATTCTTCCTCAAACTCTGCCAGAGAAGTAATAACACGCTCCGGTGCTATTGTAAAATAACAAACTTTTGATTGAAGTCATAAAAACTAAGTATAATCACCATAGTCCTCTCACACATCCTATCTAGTCGTTGGGTGCAAGAGAATGACTGGGACTGACGTAGAGGGGAGGAGCTATATGCAGCTCTGCTGGGTGAATCCTCTTGCATTTCCTGTTGGGGAGGAGTTATATCCCAGAAGTAATGATGACCCGTGGACTGATCACACATAACAGAAGAAATGTCCACTAAACTGAATGTCTACAGATGACTTAATATAACCTTAAAACACAATTAAATTAAACGAAATAATTTAAGAATAATCCTATTAATCTAACTGCTTCTACACAGTTAACTGCTCTCCTTAAATGGATAGTAAACGTTCATGATTCAGATAAAGCATGCAATTTTAAGCAACTTTCTAATTTACTCCTATTATCAATTTTTCTTTGTTCTCTTGGTACATTTATTTGAAAAAGCAAGAATGTAAGCTTAGAAGCCGGCCCATTTTTGGTTCAGCACCTGGGTAGTGCTTGCCGATTGGTGTCTAAATGTAGCCATCCAATCAGCAAGCGTTACCCACGTGATGAACCAAAAATGGGCCGGCTGCTAAGCTTACTTTCCAGCTTTTTCAAATAAAGATTCTAAGAGAACAAAGAAAAATTGATAATAAGAGTAAATTAGAAAGTTGCTTAAAATTGCATGCTTTATCTGAATCATGAAAGCTGGATGTTTTATATTAGATAACTAATTGCTTTCAATAAAGTACATACATACC